>NC_036871.1:2002269-2060460 GCF_002910315.2 Salvelinus sp. IW2-2015
TTTATGGTAGAGTGGCTAGACGGAAGTCACTCCTCTGTAAAAGGAACATGACAGCTTGCTTGGAGTTTGCCAAAAGGCACCTAAAGACTCTTAGACCATGAGAAACAAGATTCTCTGGTCGGATGAAACCAAGATGAAACTCTTTGGAATGAATGCCAAGTGCCATATCTGGGGAAAACCTGGCACCATCTGTACGGTGAGCATGGTGGTGGCAGCATCACGTTGTGGGGATGTTTTCAGCGGCAGTGACTGGGAGACTAGTCAGGATCGAGGCAAAGATGAACGGATGTACAGACAGATCCTTGATGAAAACCTACACCAGAGTGTTCAGAACCTCAGACTGGGGCAAAGGTTCACCTTCCAACAGGACAACAACCCTAAGCACACAGCCAAAACAACGCAAGGGTGGTTTCGGGGAAAGTCTCTGAATGTCGTTGAGGGCCCAGCCAGAGCTCAGACTTGAACCTGATCGAACATCTCTGGAGAGACTTGAAAAAAGCTGTGCAGTGATGCTCCCCATACAACCTGACAGAGCTTGAGAGGATATGCAGAGAAGAATGGGAGAAACTCCCCAAATACAGATGTGCCAAGCTTGTAGCGTCGAGGCTGTAATCGCTGCCAAAGGTGCTTCAAAAAAGTGCTGAGTAAAGGGTCTGAATACTTATGTAAATGTGATATTTCAGTTTTTTTATATATAATTTTGCAGAAATGTCTAAAAAACATGTTTTGCTTTGTCATTATGGGGTTTTGTGTGTAGATTGATGAGGGAAAAATGTTTTTTTGACATTTTTGCAAAATTATATATAAAAAAACTGAACGACCAGGATCGTGGTGTTACCCTGTGAAGGTGGAAGATCGGTTATGAAATCCACCGACAGGTGCGACCTCGGCCGTTGTGGAACGGGTAAGGGTTGTAGCTTACCTTTGGGCAGGTGCCTAGGAGCCTTACACTGGGCGCACACCGAGCAGGAGGAAACATAAACCCTCACATCCTTAGCCAAAGTGGGCCACCAGTACTTCCCACTAAGACAGCGCACCGTCCGGCCGATCCCAGGATGACCAGAGGAGGGTGATGTGTGGGCCCAATAGATCAGCCGGTTGCGGACAGCAGACGGAACGTACAGACGTCCAGCTGGACACTGAGGGGGAGCGGACTCTGCACGTGACGCCCACTCAATGTCCGCGTCCAGCTCCCACACTACCGGCGCCACCAAGCAAGAGGCGGGGAGTATGGGAGTGGGATCCATGGGCCGCTCCTCTGTGTCATACAGCCGGGACAATGCGTCTGCCTTAACGTTCTGGGAGCCTGGTCTGTAAGAACGGGTAAACACAAAACGTGTGAAAAACATGGCCCACCTTGCCTGGCGAGGTTTCAGTCTCCTCTTCAGCCGGATGTACTCCAGATTGCGGTGGTCAGTCCAGTTGAGAAAAGTGTCTAGCCCCCTCAAGCCAATGTCTCCACGCCTTCAAGGCCTTGCCGACAGCCAACAACTCCCGGTCCACCACATCATAGTTTCGCTCCGCCAGGCTGAGCTTCTTTGAGAAGAAGGCACAAGGGCGGAGGTTCGGAGGCGTACCCGAGCGCTGAGAGAGCACAGCTCCTATCCCAGCCTCGGACGCGTCCACCTCCACTATGAACGCCAAAGAGGGATCCGGATGGGCCAGCACGGGAGCCGAGGTAAACAAAGCCCTCAGGTGACTAAAAGCCCTGTCCGCCTCAGCTGTCCACTGCAAGCGCACCGGGCCCCCCTTCAGCAGTGAAGTAATGGGAGCTGCTACCTGACCAAAACCCCGGATAAACCTCCGGTAGTAGCAAACCCTAAGAATCGTTGCACCTCCTTACCGTGGTGGGAGTCGGCCAATTACGCACGGCTGCAATGCGGTCACTCTCCATCTCCACCCCTGACGTGGAAATGCGATACCCTAGGAAGGAGATGGACTGTTGGAAGAACAGGCATTTCTCAGTCTTGACGTACAGGTCATGCTCCAACAGGCGACCAAGCACGCTGCGCACCAGGGACACATGCTCGGCGCGTGTAGCGGAGTATATCAAAATGTCATCAATATACACCACTACAGCCTGCACGTGCAGGTCCCTGAAAATCTCGTCTACAAAAGCTTGGAAGACTGATGGCGCATTCATCAACCCGTACGGCATGACGGGGTACTCATAGTGCCCAGAGATGGTACTGAAAGCCGTCTTCCACTCGTCTCCCTCTCGGATACGCACCAGGTTGTAAGCGCTCCTGAGATCAAATTCGGTGAAAACCCTCGCCCCGTGCATTGACTCTATCACTGTGGCTATGAGAGGTAGCGGGTAACTGTACTTCACAGTGATCTGGTTTAGGGCTTGATAGTCAATACACGGGCGCAGACCTCCCTCCTTCTTCACAAAAAAGAAACTTGAGGAGACGGGTGAAGTGGAGGACCGAATGTACCCCTGACGCAGGGATTCGGAGACATATGTTTCCATAGCCTCCGTCTCCGCCTATGAGAGGGGATACACGTGACTCCTGGGAAGTGCAGCGTCTACCAGGAGATCTATCGCACAATCGCCCCGTCGATGAGTTGGTAATTGAGTCGCCTTCTTTTTAGAGATGGCTGGCGCCAAATCGGCATATTCAGGGGGAATGTGCACGGTGGAGACCTGGTCCGGACTCTCCACCGTAGTAGCACCAACGGAAACCCCTAAACACCTACCTGAGCACTCTCGCGACCACCCTGTGAGAGCAGTGGGGTTATGACAAGCTTACCAGGGTAGGCCCAGCACCACGGGAAACGCAGGAGAGTCAATAAGGAAGAGACTAATTCTCTCCGTATGACCCCCCTGCGTCACCATGCCCAAAGGAGCGGTGACCTCCCTAATCAACCCTGACCCTAATGGTCGACTATCTAAGACGTGAACCGGGAAAGCGACATCCACGGGAAAAATGGGCATCCCTAAACTATGGGCTAAAGCTTTATCAATGAAATTCCCAGCCGCGCCTGAATTGACGAGCGCCTTATGCTGGGAATGCGGGGAAAAGTCAGGAAAGGTGACAGACACAAACATATGTGCAACAGAGGACTCTGGGCTGGAGGATGGTGCCAGCTCACCTGGGGTGACGCCAGAGCGCCCTGCCTGCTGCCTCGAATCCCAGAGGAACCCACCCGGCACCGACCGGCAGTGTGAACTCTGCGGCTACATATAGTGCACGAGCGGTCCGGTCTCCCTGCGCACCGCTCCCCCAGGTCCATGGGTATCGGAGAGGGGGTGCGGGAGGATGGAACCACCAGGCAGTTGGCAGTACTCCCGTCATACTCCTGTGGCCAGGAGAGACGGATCCTACTGGGTTCAGGC
This sequence comes from Salvelinus sp. IW2-2015, assembly GCF_002910315.2. Taxonomy (NCBI): domain Eukaryota; kingdom Metazoa; phylum Chordata; class Actinopteri; order Salmoniformes; family Salmonidae; genus Salvelinus; species Salvelinus sp. IW2-2015. Next base: position 2,005,610 of record NC_036871.1, read on the forward strand.
GGACAAGGGCCGCTCAGGGGAGACCCCGGTTGTGCTTGTGGAGGCGCTGGAAGAACTCCCTGTCTCTCCCAGCGGTCCATTGTCTGGACAACGCGGTCCATGGCGGCACCAAGATGGTAAAGTATTACTGCATGCTCCTGGACGCGCTCCTCCACCTCTATGGCCGGCGTACCTTCTCCTGCTGACTCCATAGAAGGGTCGGTGATTCTGTAATGGGTGCGTGTTGGTGGCAGGGAAGTCAGGCGCAGGAGAACGAACTTGGTATAAATGGAGTCGTTTATTAAAAGTTAACAAAACTCCAAAAACCAAAATATATAAAAGAATCAAAGTAGGTACAAAACCCGTTGGGCACCAACACAAACTTGCACAAACATACAATCAAACAATCACCGACAAGGACAAGAAGGAAAACAGAGGGTTAAATACACAACATGTAATTGATGGGATTAGAACCAGGTGTGATGGAAGACAAGACAAAACCAATGGAAAATAAAAAATGGATCAGTGATGGCTAGAAGATCGGTGACGTCGACCGCCGAACACCGTTCAAACAAGGAGAGGGGCCGACTTTGGCGGAAGTCGTGACAATGTCTGGTGAGTATGCAGGCATTTTCAGCTTCCAGGAATTGTGTATAGATCCTTGCGACATGGGGCCATGCATTATCATGCTGAACCATGAGGTGATGGCGACGGATGAATGGCACGATAATGGCCCTGAGGATCTCATCACGGTTTCTCTGTGCATTTAAATTGTCATCGATAAAATGCAATTGTGTTCGTTGTCCGTAGCTTATGTCTGCACATACCATAACACCTCAATGTCGATTCAGTAAATGTAGGCAGCAGACGATTCCTTTTGGGGTCTAATTTGGGCAAATGGAATGTCTTTGTGTTCAGATGAATTTTCCGTCCAACTTCAACATCAAAGAATGGACACTGGGACAATATATTTAAACATTCTGAATTGGGAAATGATGAGAGATGGAGTATGGAAAATGAATGTCTATTTTGGTGATTAAAATTGTTATAAAGACGTTATAATGAAAAATATTGTAACTTCAAGAGCTTTTACACTGTGTATAAAAGGTTTACATTCTTTACGTTTTGTAGAAATATCAAGGATAAAGAGAATGTCTTATATGACATAGGATTGTGATTTTAATTTCTCTAACGAGATCATACTAATTTGATACCTTGCCTTGAAAACTAGCCACACCCCAGGGAGCCCAGAGAGTGTGTGAGAATGACAAAATGCCCCCTGTTTTACCCGAGGGTATAAAAAGATAAGACTAAATCGGACCACAGCTGCAGCGAGGTCTACGATAGTTCACAACCCCGGAACACAACACAAGGTTGAAGAAGACAAAGGAACTCTTACAATCAATGTTACGGCTGAGTAGCTGTTCTAAGTACTGTATTCTAAGGAGGTGAATTTAAGTAGGACCATCCTGTTATTCTCTTCAAATCATCATGTCCTACAGTGCTCTCATCACCACTCTGGGGATCATCGACACGGCTGATTAGCCATCCTCAGGAGACCACTCTTCCAGAACGAGTGCAAGTAAACAGACAACTAAGAAGGACATTGTGACCTCCTGTGGACAATCAGAGACTTACACCAGAGAATGAAGGAGAAGGCCATCCGAAATAAGAAAGCTCAATCGAACCCTCCTCACCAAGCGGAACCCTTTCCACGAAGGCCTGGGTCCAACAGAGATACCCGACAAAGACATTCAACATGTAAATACATGCATTCCTTCTTACCCAAAAGAGCAGCAGTTCGGGGCAAGGTATTAGTGTTATTGCGAGTGTAGTTCCCAAATGTATCCAAGTGTTGCTTCTCTTTCTCTCTTGCTCTCTCTCTCCCTTTAAATCTCCATCTTGTGTAACAAGTGTCATATTGTGTTAGTTCGCTAYGGACTTGTTGTCGTCGTATTAAGTTTCCAATCAATAACCTATACCGTGTGTGTGTGTATGTGTATCTTATGTTATCATTTAGCTTGTTAGTAAATAAATAATCAAATCAATTTGTGTGGTATGGAATGATCAGTGAGACCCRAGTTTGTGCAGATTTACAAAGTCTACAACGTTCATAATGAGACTGATATGAGGAAATTATTAATTAGTGACTGTTATGATATCTATATATTCTTGAGTTAATTCGGGAGATGGTAACTCATTAAACAACTTTTCCCATGGTGCCCCAAATTCCTAATGAGTTAATTGATTAATTTAATGATTAATTTAATCGAGTATCAATTAAACATATTTAATTGATAAAATAAATAAGTAATCAGATTAATGATAGTCACTTCACGACATATTGGAGCCCCGTGCAAGGAATCTAAGATAAAACTAGGCCTTACTGTTGAATTCAGTCTATAGGAATTGTGTAGCAAGATACGTTGTACACCAATATCGCTGTAGGCAGGATTATTTGTTGAAAGTGGCATGTGTGTGGTTCCTTTTCATCCAGATACTAGTAGGGAGAGATTGACTCCGGTGTTGTATATCTGAMGAAAAGTCAGTGTGTAGGGGATTTAATGAATGCTACGAGCTAGGACATATGGGCCAGCCGATGTTGGGGTATTCTGAGGAAAAGACTAGTTGGGCCAAACGTAGTACTATTTCTGTCTCTCGCGTTTCAGGAGCGAGTAGATTCGGTCATAAATTAATTTCTTGAGCGAGGACATATGGGCTAGCCAATTTGGTCAATTTTAGTAGACATAGTTGTTTGACTGAAACGGACTTATTATCTCTCCGTCTCTCGCGTTTTCAGTAGTGTGAGTAGACCAAAGGCAGGTATTTTCTTTTATGTTACCGCGTGTTCCCGGTACAACAGTGCTAGTGAAGGAAATGCCGAAAAAGGTTGAACGTGAGACATCATTAGTAAACCCATTCCCTATTTTACTCGGAAGGGAGATTCCGGTACAATTAGGTCTAGCTTGCACTAGATGCTAAGCTAGCAAAGGAAGAGTAGCCATTTTCCTTTGTTTACGGTGAAATCCCGCTCCGTGCAGGAATCCCGTTTGATTTCAGCTTTCTGGGATCAGTGACCTTTGGGCGACAGAAGTTCCGCCTTTTCGGGACTCCCGCTTTTGATCAGTGACCCCTGGTGGTAATTAATTCCCAATATTATTATTTTGAAAAAGAAAAACATTCCATTGAGGCCCAATGTTGTCTCACATTTGGAACAGGTGGTTACTCTTCTGATATCCAGCCAATCACAACTGATTAGATATCGGTGTCTCAATCAATTTAACAAAGGGATTAAAATTGCCAAACTTACCTTTTCAGGTTAATCATTTGGATAATATCCAAATCGATTTGTTCCAACCAATGACACATTTTTTCACATTGACCTAGATACAGCGCTTTCAGGTTAGTTTAAGTTTAATTCCCAARTAGCCTATACAGGTTTGATTTATCATTAAAATTGATGAATCAATTCAAGTTGCTTTTGCAAGCTCATTGGAGCCAACTCCCACATTACTGACCTAATATTGTTGGAAGTCCCACCTTTGCTGGAATCCTATGTGGTTTCAGCTATCAGGGAGAAGTGACCCCTGGTGGTGACATATCGCCAGTAATTTTGGGGATTTTTTCAAATGTAAAACCTCTTGTCTTCTCACACATATTACAATGGGGTAAACTGTATGATATCCAATCAATCTCAACTTCATTCAATTTAAAATGGCCAAACTTACCTTTTCAGGTTGATCAGTTGGATAATATCCAAACTGRTTTGTTCCAAMYAATGAAACATTTWAAACTTWTCCACATTAACCTAGATGCAACACTTTCAAGTTAATTAAAGTTTAATTTCCAAATAGCCTACACAGGTTTGATTTCTCATTAAAATTGATTAATMGTTTAAATTTGCTTTTGCAAGTTCATTAATAGCCCAACTCCCAAATTACTGATCCAGTATTGATGATTCATTGATGTCTATAAACTGATTAAAATCGTTTTTGCAGCTTCCAACRACWCAAAAACCAAACTTTACATACATTTAAATATCTTGATCATTATTATGATTATTAGTTATCGGATGGGGTGCCCCGCTGATAAGTGAACCCTCACCCACGKAAAGATTGATCGCTGACCTCTGCAGAGACGCAAATCCTAACTATGTCGAAGGGCTGAGAATGTTAGATTAGGATGACATAAGCAAAAAAACTGCAGAAATTGTGATAGACCATCAGGCACAGGCCTTGTGAAGGTTCTCTCCAGTTTAGCCCTAAACKATGCCCACCARCAGAGATGGACAGTGGTCCAATACCTCAGTGCCCAGCAGAGACACGAGCAGGAAACTGTGGARATGAAGGGACAGGTGGATAGAACCAGGAAGTTATCGATAAAAGCCGACAAAGACGATACTGCTAGCCGAGGAACTGCATTTAAGAACAGAACAATTGAAAGATCTGGCAAGCACTTACGACAAAGTCTTGAACAAATCTGTATTCTACAGGAACAACTCGATTTAGCCCAAAATAAATACAAAGTCCACACAAAACTTGATGAATCTGACGAGCTAGCTAAAAACAAGGGCGAGCAACTTGATGCCCTTCAAGTAGTTTTGAATGACCACTCAAAGCAATAATGTTCTATTCCAAAAGCTGCAGACAAAAGACGATCAGCTAATKAACACAATGACTAAGTTGGAGGACAAAACAGCAGAACTCATTGAAGTCGYTGACCTAATGAACGATGAGAGAACCCAGGTGACAACATTGGAAAAAGTGACCTCTAAGCAAGCGGAGGACATCTCATCATTGAATCTCTCGCTCCGCACTCGAGACCTCTCCCTGCAAACCATAACAGATAAGTATGAGGCCGAATGGAGCAAGTGTGACACTCAAGTGTCTAAAATAAATACCCTAAGCTCCCAGGTGGACTCTGCGATGCAGCAGAATACCACCCTAAGGTACCATCTGGAGCAGTGGTTCCCAAACTTTTTATAGTCCCGTACCCCTTCAAACCTTCAACCTCCAGCTGCGTACCCCCTCTAGCACCAGGGTCAGCCCACTCTCAAATGTTGTTTTTTGCTATCATTGTAAGCCTGCCACACACACACTATACGATGCATTTATTAAACATAAGAATGAGTGTGAGTTTTTGTCACAACCCGGCTCGTGGGAAGTGACAGAGCTCTTATAGGACCATGGCACAAATACTAATAATTTTGCTCTTTATTTAGCCATCTTAAAACTTTATTTGTTCATCAAAAATGTGGAATAACTCACCACAGGTTAATGAGAAGGGTATGCTTGAAAGGATGCACATAACTCTACAATGTTRGGTTGTATTGGAGAGAGTCTCAGTCTTAAATCATTTTCCATACACAGTCTGTGCCTGTTTTTATTTAGACACTGATTTCACCCCACCCCCCCGTGTGACATAGCTCCGCCATTGCCTTCAAACCATCACTACTTCGAAGAGAACGTGCGTCTTGGCATGCTGATGGCATTTGTGGATGGCTGTTCTTACCGTCATCTAGACCACTTGCAAGCTGGTGTGGGATTGGTATGGCACAACGACACTCCGTGCAAACCTCTTCAATTTCAGCTAGGTAACAAGACCAGCCAGTTCGCAGAAATTCCTGGCGTACTGATCACACTGCAAACAGAGGTGAAATATGACTTGTCAGAACTGGTAATCTGCACCAACTCAAACTACGCCAGACTCACCTTCTTATGCCACTTGTCGTTTTGGAAACAAAAGCACATGACTACTTCAAGTGGCAAAAAGGTGAAAAACAAAGAGCTCATTTTAGCTTGCGATGACCTCATAACCAAACACGGCATACAGGTGTATTGGAAGAAAGTCAAGGGACACTCTTGGCAACGACCATGTCAACAGCATGGCGAAACCTGGTGCAATTCACAGCAGACAGGCTAAGTAGAGAGATAAATTTGATTGAATGAACCAAAGTTTTTATTTGTCAGCTTTATGTATTTTAGTAACAGTAGTTGACAATGGAAGTTATAGGCCAAAGGTTGCATCGGCCATCTTTGAGTTCCATGCACTCATTTAGGCTATTTAGCCATGGTCGGAGACATGTCTCATGATTTGAAGTAAAACATTCAGGTTTCAAACAATTAAGTATGTTTTCAAAAGGAATAATGCCTCCAGCTCACATTGTAAAGTGGTTGGTGACGGCTGATAGCCCGCCTACCGTTGTTTTTTCTACCGTTCAATTTGGGCGGCATCAATTTTTATTTATCTGCTTTTCGTTTGTTTTGCAGCCAAAAGCAGCCAATTACTGGCTTACGGAAACCCTGGTAGTTAACTAGTCTAGCTAGCTAGCTAAGTTAGCTAAACAACTGCAGGTAGCATATCTATGAGTAAAACCTCTTCTCTTTAGTTGTAGATATGGCTACTAAACAGCAAGCTACAAGGTTACAACCAGCAAACCGTTAGCACATGAKGTCACGGATAGCTAGGARTGGTGGGTGTGGAGTCAGGCGCAGAGAGCAATGCTTCCAATGCATACGTTTATTAAGCTGGGTCTAGACAACAGGCAAAAATACCCCAAAACAGGTATGTCCCCAAAACCAGGGAAAATAACAGACAGCAAAATACTGTAACGATCCTGGGTTTATAAGCGYGGAAATCGACTCTTATAAGCGCAGAAATCGCCGGACCTCGGGCTGGTTCAGTAGTTGTGGCCAGTAGTTGTAGTCAGTAGTGGTCAGTAGTTGTGTAGCCAGTAGTTGTGTGGTTGTGGTTAGTAATTGTGTAGTCAGTAGTTGTGTGGTTGTGGTCAGTAGTTGTGGTCAGTGGTTTTGGTAAGTAGGTGTGTGGTTCAGTAGTTGTGGCCAGTAGTTGTTGTCAGTAGTGGTCAGTAGTTGTGTAGCCAGTAGTTGTGTGGTTGTGGTCAGTAGTTGTGTAGTCAGTAGTTGTGGTCAGTAGTGGTCAGTAGTTTTGGTAAGTAGGTGTGTGGTTCAGTAGTTGTGGTCAGTAGTGGTCAGTGGTTTTGGTAAGTAGGTGTGTGGTTCAGTAGCTGTGGTCAGTAGTGGTCAGTATATCTGTGGTCAGTAGTTGTGTGGTTGTGGCCAGTAGGTTATATCAGTAGTTGTGGTTAGYAGTTGTGTGGTCAGTTGTTTTGGTCAGTCGTTGTGACTTTGTGGTCGGTAGTTGTGGTCGGTAGTTGTGGTCTGTAGTTGTCAGTCATTTTGGGAAGTAGTTGTGGTTCAGTAGGTGTGGTTAGTATTTTGTGGATGTGGTCAGGAGTTGTGTTCATTAGTTGTGGTCAGTAGTTTGTGGTCAGTAGTTATAATTAGTAGTTGTATTGTTGTGGTTGTTAGTTGTGTGGTTCAGTATTTGTGTGGTTCAGTAGTTGTYGTCAGTAGTTATGTGGTTGTGGTCAGGAGATGTGTTCAGTAATTATGCTCCTTAGTTATGTTGTTGTGGTCAGTAATTGTGTGGTCAGTAGTTGGTTGTGGTCAGTAATTGTGGTCAGTAGTTGTGTGGTTTTGGTCAGTAGTGGTCAATAGTTTTGTAGTCAGTTGGTGTGGTCAATAGTTGTGACTTTGTGGTCAGTCRTTGTGGTCAGTAGTGGTCAGTCGTTTTGTAGTTCAGTAGTTGTGGTCAGTAGTTGTGGTGAGTAGCTGTGATGTTGTGTTTCAGTAGTTGGTTGGTTGTGGTCAGTAGTTGTGGGTAGAAGTTGTGTGGTTGTGGTCAGTAGTGGTCAGTGGTTGTGGTGAGTATCTGTGATGTTGTGTTTCAGTAGTTGGTTGGTTGTGGTCAGTAGTTGTGTAGTCAGTAGTGGTCAGTGGTTTTGGTAAGTAGGTGTGTGGTTCAGTATTTGTGGTCAGTAGGTTATGTCAGTTCGCATTGCTACAGACATTGATCAGATAAGGCAGCTAGAATTTCTGGAAAGCAAATACACTGCACAATACAAAGTGAACATGTGTGGGACAAGCGAGGTTACTCTGCCTMCAGAGCGTTTCCAGGGTCTTCTACAGTAGCAACGGCGGACGCCGGGGGGGATACAGACCGGACCAGGAGAGAGGGAGATCTATGTTACCCRGGAGCGACAGGACGAMCTACGTCGACCAATAGCAGGGCCTGCTGGTACTGTGGTTGYACATTGCATATGAAAAAACACTGGCCTTACATGGAAAAGGACAGTGCAGCATGGGCTTCAACTACATACACAGCTGACCAGGTGTTGTGGGGAGTGGGGTTTACCTAGAGTGCAAAATTACTGACTTCGAGTGTGAGGTCATGGTGGACTCGGGGGCCCAGGTTTCCATGGTACACAAACAGGAATGGAGAAATGCTACTGGAGGTAAAAGTGGTACACAGCAACCATACCACAGCACAGTTAAAGTAGCAAATGGACAGTTTCTCTCAGTCCTGGGGAGCTGGTCCATRAACATTGACAGTTTGAATCTGACCTGGGATTTTGTAGTCACTAGCGACGCAGACCAGTGTGCACTGATAGGGACAGATTTCCTGGTAAAATACGGGGGTGTACTTGATTTGAGAAAGAAAACATGTGTTTTGGGGAAGCTTCCGCTGATTTTCAGGGGAGCCCCAGGGGGAAGGTGTAAAGTGATGATGATGACTGACACGGTTATCCCTTCCAGAAGTGAAATGTTTATAACTGGTAAAGTTGAGGGGACAGTAAACAATTACAAAACTGAGGGTCTTCTTGAGCCCTGTGTTAAAGTCACTGATACAAGTAACCTGTTGGTAGCATATAGCGTTTGCAGCTCAGTTATTAAGGGGAAACTGCCAGTGCATGTGATGAATGTAAATCCGGAATCACAGTTACTGAGGGAGGGCACTGAACTGGGGGGTTTCTCTATCTGGGAGAAGGGTAGTGAAGATTTTATTGTTGCTAACCTACAGGATTCTAACCAGCCGACATATTGTCCTACCACAGTTAATGCAAAAGCTGGGCATAGATTGCAGCCAGCTAACTGAGGTGCAGCTGAGCGTTGTAAAGGAAATGGTGAGAAGGTATGTGGGAGTGTTTAGATTTTGACTTGGGCTGCACAAAACTAGTCCAGTGTAGGATTGACACAGGGGACACCAGGCCCATCAAACAAGCGTTGAGGTGGGTGCCTGTTCATCTGCAAGCAGAGTTTGACAAGCATTTGCAGGACATGTTAGAAAGGGGAATAGTTAACCCCTCCAGCAGTCCATGGGCAGCACCAGTGGTGTTAGTAAGAAAGAAGGACGGCTCAATCAGGTTCTGCGTGGATTACAGAAGGTTAAACGAGAACACTGTTAATGATGCTTATCCACTTCCTAGTCTCTTCCTCTTATTGGTGTCCTTTMGTAGTGGTTTCCTTGCAGCAAATTGACCATGAAGGCCTGATTCACGCAGTCTCCTATGAACAGTTGATATTGAGATGTGTCTGTTACTTGAACTCTGTGAAGCATTTGTTTGGGCTGCAATTTCTGAGGCTGGTAACTCTGGTGAACTTATTCTTTCCAGCAGAGGTAACTCTGGGTCTTCCTTTCCTGTGGCAGACCTCATGAGAGCCAGTTTCATCATAGTGCTTGATGGTTTTTGCGACTGCACTTGAAGAAACTTTCAAAGCTCTTGACATTTTTCAGATTGACCTGCTCCAGAGCACTCAGGACCTCAGACTRGGGCAAASGTTCACCTTCCAACAGGACAATCACCCTAAGCACACAGCGAAGACAACACCGGAATGGATTTGGGACAAGTTTCTGAATGTCATTGAGTGGCCCAGCCAGAGCCCAGACTTGAACCTGATCGAACATCTCTGGAGAGACCTGAAAATAGCTGTGCAGCAACACTCCCCATCCAACCTGACAGAGCTTGAGAGATTCTGCAGAGGAGAATTGGAGAAACTCCCCAAATATAGATGTGCCAAGCKTGTAGCGTCATACTTAAGACTCAAGGCTTCAATCGCTGCCAAAGGTGCTTCAACAAAGTACTGAGTAAAGGGTCTGAATACTTATGTAAATATTGATATTTCATTATTTATTTTTTTGATATTTAATTTAAAAAAAAATTACATTTATTTTTTACTAAATGTAATTATATAGAAATTGCTCATAGGTAACTACACTGAAAAACATAAATGCAACATGTAAAGTGTTTGTCCAATGTTTCATTAGTTGAAATAAAAGATCCCAGAAATTTTCCATATGCACAAAAAGTGTATTTCTCTCAATTTTTTTGCACAAGGTTGTTTACATTCCTGTTAGTGAGCATTTCTCCTTTGCTAAGATAATCCATCCACCTGACAGGTGTGGCATATCAAGAAGCTGATTAAACAGCATGAGGGACAATACAAGGCTTCACTAAAATGTGCAGTTTTGTCACAACACAATGCCACAGATGTCTGAAGTTTTGAGGGAGCGTGCAAYTGGCATGCTGACTGCAGGAATGTCCACCAGAGCTGTTGACAGAGAATTTTATGTTAATTTCTCTACCATAAGCCGCCTCCAACGTTGTTTTAGTCCAACCGGCCTCACCACCGCAGACCACGTGTATGGCGTCGTGTGGGCGAGCAGTTGGCTGATGTCAACATTGTGAACAGAGTGCCCCATGATGGACTTGGGGTTATGGTATGGGCAGGCATAAGCTAAGGACAATGAACACAATTKCATTTTATCGATGGTAATTTGAATGCACAGAGATAMCGGGACAAGATCCTGAGGCTCATTGTCGTGTCATTTATCCACCGCCATCACCTCATGTTTCAGCAGGATAATGAAGTTGGGTCCATATAAACTGACCAAGGTTATTGGTTTCGAATTCAGTGTACCAGCCACAATAATATACCRACCATTAGGATCTGAAATCGAGGATGAGTAAACGAAAGGAAMGTTTTTCCTTATCAGGATTGCTACCCCTCTCACTTTTGCATCAAAATTCRACYGGTATATCTGACCGATCCAGCCGACTCGTAGCTTGGCCTGAGCCGAGCGTTTAATATGAGTTTCTTGAAGAAGCACTATGTCAGCRCCCAGTGATTTAAGATGAGAAAAAAACCTTCGCTCGTTTCACGACATGCCCTAAGCCATTACAGTTCCAGCTGACTATCTTTATTCCACCAGGTCTACTCTGTGCTCGGTCACTATGTGGCATTTCTTATTTTAGAGCAAATTGTTGCTGTCATACAACAGCCCAAAAGAAAAACGTATGAAATGTGAACATAAAACACAGACCCCATTCCCTCTCCCGTCCCATTACTGAGTGATTTCCCTAAACAAAGCACTCCTTGTCTAGACATACAGCTTGAACTAACTCGTCATCTATAAATGCTCCGCATATAAACTAATATTAAATAACACTTAACTCTCACATTATAGGAGGTGAGTGGAGCTAAAACATGATAGGCTAAACAATGCTATATAAGCCATAACATCTCACCCATCATATACGTCCCAATTTCTGATCTTCTGATCGAAAAGACATAGGCAGGAAATTCAAACACATTCCTGGCCTGTATTTGGCCATTTAGCCGGTTGACACAGTCGTTCTGTATCCTCAGCCAGGGAGCTTGCTTGACAAGAACAGATCGACCTCTTTTGGGTTGTCAACGTACGTGTTGATCCCTCGACTGTCACCTTAAACCGGGCCGGGAAGAGGAATCCATATCGAATGTTGGCCGCCCTGCATTTCTTGCGTAACTCATCATACTCTTTCCTTTGGTTCCTCACCTCCAAAATAAGATCTGGGTAGAAAGATACCCTGGCTCCGTTGTAGTTAAGGGAGAACTTTTGACTAGCAAGCTTGAGGATGAGATCCCTGGTCTGGGGATAGTGCAGCCGGGCCTTCACTCCCCAGCAATGCCGGTATCAGCTCCGAGATAAATTCAGTGGGTTTCCCTTTCCCAGTGTCCTCCTGGACCCAAATATTCGGATGTTCTGGCGTCTTGAATGCGACTCGAGCRTTTCCAATCGGGCTTTCAGGGTTTTGTTGTCATTTTTGAACGTTGTGCACTGTTTCTCTATGTCGTGTAGCCTGGCCTCGTGGTCGACTGTCGTCTGCTCCACCTCATGCATCCTGCCCTTAGTTGCTTTCACAGTTTCAGTCAAAGTCCCAATACTCTTTGAGATATCAGCCAACCTTGTGTCCACCTTCTTGCTTGGTGAGTTTATAGCAGCCAGCAGGTAACWTWTGAGTAGGTTCTGTGGGGAACTCTTGGGAGCTAGCATCTTYAGCTAACTCYTCGTGKGTCGGCGATGTTGAAATTAGTTTGTTGTCTATCTCATTMAAATTATCTTGTTTAGCGCCCMCCTTTTTWGGTGYMTTTTCMCTTTGTCATATTGCCAGACAATGTTTGAAGTTATAGGTTGTGAGAGGTTAAGATAAATATGCATTTGTTTCAAAATTGAGCGGAGCTCTACCAAAGCACGTCTACTCCATAGCACGCTCTCTRGCGCCCCCCCATAGGTCTCTCTTTATGTAGTGTTGTGTTGTCTCTCTTGTCGTGATGTGTGTTTTGTCCTATATTTTTATTTATATTTTTAATCCCATCCCCTTCCCCACAGGAGGCCTTTGCCTTTTGGTAGGCCTTCATTGTAAATAAGAATTTGTTCTTAACTGACCTGCCTAGTTTAATAAAGGTTAAATAAAAAAWTWAAAAATAAGAAAAATAWATAAAACTAACTAACTAAATTAGCTAATCCCCAAAAACTCAATAGATTGCTTGGAACGTCTATTCTGTAGATGAATACCAAACGCCAGCTAACGTTTGCTCGGTAACTACCTATGCAAAAATAAAACATTTGTTGAAGTATTTGCCCCATTTTCAAATGCACCGTTAAATGATTTAACAATTGAACTTTAGTTTTTTATACGAACGTTTTTGCCATTGGGCTTGAGCATCAGACTCCAGATCTTTCTTGCAGAGTTGTGTCAATGAGGTGGTCGGTTTTCAGTTGGCTAACACTTATCACGTGGTTTGTGCAGGCTGAAATATGGTGCGTTGGGATGCTATCGGAAACATTTGTAACAAGCATGGTAACAAGCATTCCTTGAGTAATTATAGACAGCAATTACCACCAGTTACATGTTGTTATGATAGTAACTATGAATTATTACAATCATGCATTCCACCCATAATGCTATAATATATTAAATAATCGAAATAATGAGTTTCAATTGCCTGTATTTTCAATTAAATATGCTCTCTCTCCATACCAGGGGGTTTTGCAGTTACCTGACGAGGAGGAGAGCAGACCTGACATAGTCTCGATCAAGGAGGAGAAGCTGGGCATGGACTTGGATAGTAGTAATGACACACAGGATGTACTGCTAATCATTGAGAAGGGTAAGYGAAAAGTGTACACATATGAATCATTAGGCTTTTTGTTATGTCAACTGCTTTTCCCTCCCTGATGTCAAGTGGTAAAGTAATCTTGAATCACACTTATAAAATTATAACACAAAAAATTAAGTTTACATAATCTCTCCAACATTACTGGCAGTATTGCTCTTCACATAAACGTTGACAATGATTTGTGTTTCATCTGCATCACCCAGACATTAGTTGTAAATTGGCCGAGCTACAACCCCATTCTAAATGTTTTTGAGACATACTGTAGGAAAAAGCTTTATAATCTACATAATGTGTTCCTGTGTAGGGCAATATGTACACCCACCCTCTTGCCAGGCACATCTCCTACCTCTTATTAGGATCTCCTACCTCTTATTACAAAGTAATAATCTGCCCCCCCCCCTGCGTCAAGGACAAACACGGGTTTATCGCTATGTTTATTGACATCCCTATTTCTGTCAATCTCTTCCCTAAGGTACTGAGGTGTCAACTGTCAAAGTGGATTACTGTGAAGAAGGGCCATCCAGAATGAGCTCCTCCACCATGACGACAAGGCCGAGGGAGTGGAACAGAAGTGGAGAGGATAGCGGCCACCAATCCAAGCAGAGGAACGAGGGGATATCTTGTATTTTCACACTGATGATATGTTTCCATTGATGAACTCTGAATGATGGCTGTGAGAAACATGGACTAACATTGCGATGCTGATTTAAACGTTTCTTCAATTGCCTTTGAAATGGTACAATTGAGAATATTTAACTCAATGAAACAAAGCTGTTTGATGACACAATTACCTATAGAATGAGCATTTTGAAAAAGGAACAGTCCTTCCATATAAGTTGTCACTATAATGGTCCCACTTTAAATGAACCACAACTTATAAAGGCTTTACATAGCCTACATAACGTCCTCATTAGCACTAGAGTGCATTGCCAAATGTGACATATATCTCTTGTCAATTCTCAAAAAAGCTGTGCTTTATAAAGGGTCATAATTATACCTAAAAGTAAAACGTTATTAGTGTGGTTGCTGAAGAAAACTCATGTCAGGCCAGAACTGAAACTGTCTTGAAAAAATATGTTCTCCAGGAAACTCACCTGTTATAAAGGCAGCAGGAAAGTTTATGTACTAATGTATTTATTACGTGTTTACTGAGACCATGTGTTATTGGCTCAGCTTACCCATATGTGACATTTACACCTCCAGGGACAGAAAACGCTCTACGCCAGGTATGGCTGTTGCACGTCACATTTTGCAATGTTCCATAAATCATTATGTCAATCCCAAGAAAAAATACCTTACAAAGGGTTACATATTGCAATGCTGATGGTGACATTACACATGACATTGGTTGTCTTGAGGAAAGCCCCCAAATAGGGCAAGTAATGTCACATATAATGCCACCATTTATGGGTCTTTACCATTTTAAGAAAATGTATTTATTCTTAAAATTGTAAATTTGATATTCAAATTTACATTTTGAAATATGTGAGAATAATGTGGACAGATTGGATGCATGCATGGCGATTTTTCTGTAGCCTATGTGGCCGACGCAGGGACACGTAATAAAGCGATGAATAGTTGTAGCATTAATCTCACCATCACTGTTTTTATCATGAGAACGTAACCAAAAAACCCGGTTCCTTTTTGATTGGAAGGATTTGTATGGAAAGCCAAGTATAGTACTTCAAGTAGGACTGGGTGGTATACCGTATTTTACTATATACCGGTATTGATGCACGGACCGGTTTGCGTTTTTACTTTACCTTCAATAACGGTATTTGAATGTTTGGTTTGTTAAATGTGATATGCCGTGTGTAACGTCCATTTTTATAGTTTACACCGCTACTTGAGTCATTCCTCTCTGCTCTCTCCATCCCGCTTTCCACACAGACCTAGCCCCACCCCCTGTCACTCAAGGAGCGCAATTTGTTGTTGCTTGACCAAGAGACACTTGCGTTCAGTCGGCCATGTCAATTTATTTTTTATTTTTTTTCACCTTTATTTAACCAGGTAGGCAAATTGAGAACACGTTCTCATTTACAATTGCGACCTGGCCAAGATAAAGCAAAGCAGTTCGACACATACAACAACACATAGTTACACATGAGAGTAAACAAAACATACAGTCAATAATACAGTGAAAAATAAGTCTATATACAATGTGAGCAAGTGAGGTGAGATAAGGGAGGTGAAGGCAAACAAAAATATATATATAAATAATAAAAAATATAAAAAGCCATGGTGGCGAAGTAAATACAATATAGCAAGTAAAAAAAACAAAAAAACACTGGAATGGTTGGTTTGCAGTGGAAGAAAGTGTAAAGTAGAGATAGAAATAATGGGGTGCAAAGGAGCAAAATAAATAAATAAATACAGTAGTAAAGAGGTAGTTGTTTGGGCTAAATTATAGATGGGCTATGTACAGGTGCAGTAATCTATGAGCTGCTCTGACAGCTGGTGCTTAAAGCTGTGAGGGAGATAAGTGTTTCCAGTTTCAGAGATTTTTGTAGTTCGTTCCAGTCATTGGCAGCAGAGAACTGGAAGGAGAGGCGGCCAAAGGAAGAATTGGTTTTGGGGGTGACCAGAGAGATATACCTGCTGGAGCGCGTGCTACAGGTAGGTGATACTATGGTGACCAGCGAGCTGAGATAAGGGGGACTTTACCTAGCAGGGTCTTGTAGATGACCTGGAGCCAGTGGGTTTGGCGACGAGTATGAAGCGAGGCCAGCCAACGAGAGTGTACAGTCGCAGTGGTGGGTAGTATAGGGGCTTTGGTGACAAAACGGATGGCACTGTGATAGACTCGACTCAAATCAAATCAAATCAAGTTTATTTATATAGCCCTTCGTACATCAGCTAATATCTCGAAGTGCTGTACAGAAACCCAGCCTAAAACCCAAACAGCAAGCAATGCAGGTGTAGAAGCACGGTGGCTAGGAAAAACTCCCTAGAAAGGCCAAAACCTAGGAAGAAACCTAGAGAGGAACCAGGCTATGAGGGGTGGCCAGTCCTCTTCTGGCTGTGCCGGGTGGAGATTATAACAGAACTATGCCAAGATGTTCAAAATGTTCATAAGTGACAAGCATGGTCAAATAATAATCATGAATAATTTTCAGTTGGCTTTTCATAGCCGATCATTAAGAGTTGAAAATAGCAGGTCTGGGACAGGTGGCGGTTCCATATCCGCAGCAGAACAGTTGAAACTGGAATAGCAGCAAGCCAGGTGGACTGGGGACAGCAAGGAGTCATCATGCCCGGTAGTCCTGACGTATGGTCCTAGGGCTCAGGCCTCCGAGAGAGAGAAAGAAGAGAGAAGGAGAGAATTAGAGAGAGCCAAGATTTTCAAAATGTTCATAAATGACAAGCATGGTCAAATAATAATCAGGAATAAATATCAGTTGGCTTTTCATAGCCGATCATTAAGAGTTGAAAACAGCAGGTCTGGACAGGAGGGGTTCCATAACCGCAGCAGAACAGCTGAACTGGAATAGCAGCAAGGCCAGGCGGACTGGGGACAGCAAGGAGTCATCATGCCCGGTTTGCCGTGACGTATGGTCCTAGGGCTCAGGTTCTCCGAGAGAGAGAAAGAAAGAGAGAACGAGAGAATTAGAGAGAGCATACTTAAATTCAAACAGGACACTGGATAAGATAGGAGAAGTTACTCCAGGTATAACCAACTGACCCTAGCCCCCCGACACATAAACTACTGCAGGCATAAATACTGGAGGCTGAGACAGGAGGGTCAGGAGACACTGTGGCCCCATCAGAAGAAACCCCGGACAGGGCCAAACAGGAACGATATAACCCCACCCACTTTGCCAAGCACAGCCCCCACACCACTAGAGGGATATCTTCAACCACCAACTTACAATCCTGAGACAAGGCCGAGTATAGCCCACAAAGATCTCCACCACAGCCACAACCAAGGGGGGCGCCAACCCAGACAGGAAGATCACGTCAGTAACTCAACCCACTCAAGTGACGCACCCCTCTCAGGGACGGCATGAAAGAGCACCAGTAAGCCAGTGACTCAGCCCCTGTAATAGGGTTAGAGGCAGAGAATCCCAGTGGAGAGAGGGAACCGGCCAGGCAGAGACAGCAAGGGCGGTTCGTTGCTCCAGAGCCTTTCCGTTCACCTTCACACTCCTGGGCCAGACTACACTCAATCATATGACCTACTGAAGAGATAAGTCTTCAGTAAAGACTTAAAGGTTGAGACCGAGTCTGCGTCTCTCACATGGGTAGGCAGACCGTTCCATTAAAATGGAGATCTATAGGAGAAAGCCCTGCCTCCCGCTGTTTGCTTAAAATTCTAGGGACAATTAGAGGGCCTGCGTCTTTTGATAGACTGCATCCAATTTATTGAGTAGGGTTTTGGAGGCTATTTTGTAAATCACCGAAGTCGAGGATGGTAGGATGGTCAGTTTTACAAGGGTATGTGGCAGCATGAGTGAAGGATGCTTTGTTCGAATAGGAAGTCAATTCTAGATTTAACTTTGGATTGGAGATGTTTGATGTGAGTCTGGAAGGAGAGTTTACAGTCTAACCAGACACCTAGGTATTTGTAGTTGTCCACATATTCTAAGTCAGAGCCGTCCAGAGTAGTGATGTTGGACAGGCCGGCAGGTGCAGGCAGCGATCGGTTGAAGAGCATGCATTTAGTTTTACTTGTATTTAAGAGCAATTGGAGGCCACAGAAAGAGAGTTGTATGGCATTGAAGCTCGCCTGGAGGGTTGTTAACACAGTGTCAAAAGAAGGGCCAGAAGTATACAGAATAGTGTCGTCTGCGTAGAGGTGGATCAGAGATCACCAGCAGCAAGAGCGACATCATTGATGTATACAGAGAAGAGAGTCGGTCCAAGAATTGAACCCTGTGGCACCCCCATAGAGACTGCCAGAGCCCGGACAACAGACCCTCCATTTGACACACTGAACTCGATCAGAGAAGTAGTTGGTGAACCAGGCGAGGCAATCATTAGAGAAACCAAGGCGTCGAGTCTGCCGATGAGGATGTGGTGATTGACAGGATCAAAAGCCTTGGCCAGGTCAATGAATACGGCTGCACAGTATTGTTTCCTATCGATGGCGGTTAAGATATCGTTTATGACCTTGAGCGTGGCTGAGGTGCACCCATGACCAGCTCTGAAAACCAGATTGCATAGCGGAGAAGGTATGGTGGGATTCGAAATGGTCGGTAATCTGTTTGTTGACTTGGCTTTCGAAGACCTTAGAAAGGCAGGGTAGGATAGATATAGGTCTGTAGCTGTTAGGGTCAGAGTGTCCCCCCCTTTGAAGAGGGGGGATAACCGCAGCTGCTTTCCAATCTTTGGGAATCTCAGACGACACGAAAGAGAGGTTGAAAAGGCTAGTAATAGGGGTGGCAACAATTTCAGCAGATAGTTTTAGAAGTAAGGGTCCAGATTATCTAGCCCGGCTGATTTGTAAGGGTCCAGATTTTGCAGCTCTTTCAGAACATCAGCTGACTGTATTTGGGAGAAAGAGAAATGGGGAAGGCTTGGGCGAGTAGCAGAGGGGAGGGCAGTGCTGTTGACCGGGGTAGGGGTAGCCAGGTGGAAAGCATGGCCAGCCGTAGAAAAATGCTTATTGAAATTCTCAATTATAGTGGATTTGTCGGTGGTGACAGTGTTTCCTATCTTCAGTGCAGTTGGAAGCTGGGAGGAGGTGTTCTTATTCTCCATGGACTTTACAGTGTCCCAGAACTTTTTTGAATTTGTGTTGCAGGAAGCAAATTTCTGCTTGAAAAAGCTAGCCTTGGCTTTTCTAACTGCCTGTGTGTATATTGGTTTCTAGCTTCCCTGAAAAGTTGCAATATCACGGGGGCTGTTTCGATGCTAATGCAGAACGCCATAGGATGTTTTTCTGTTGGTTAAGGGCAGTCAGGTCAGGAGAGAACCAAGGGCTATATCTGTTCCGTTTCTAAATTTTCTTGAAGGGGCATGCTTATTCAAGATGGTGAGGAAGGCATTTAAAAAAATATCCAGGCATCCTCTACTGACGGGATGAGATCAATATCCTTCCAGGATACCTCGGCCAGGTCGATTAGAAAGGCCTGCTCGCTGAGGTGTTTCAGGGAGCGTTTGACAGTGATGAGTGGAGGTCGTTGACCGCTGACCCATTACGGATGCAGGCAATGAGGCAGTGATCGCTGAGATCTTGGTTGAAAACAGCAGAGGTGTATTTGGAGGGCAAGTTGGTTAGGATGATATCTATGAGGGTACCCGTGTTTACGGAATTGGGGTGTACCTGGTAGGTTCATTGATAATTTGTGTGAGATTAGGGCATCAAGCTTAGATTGTAGGATGGCTGGGTGTTAAGCATGTTCAAATGTAGGTCGCCTAGCAGCACGAGCTCTGAAGATAGATGGGGGGCAACAGTTCACATATGGTGTCCAGAGCACAGCTGGGGGCAGAGGGTGGTCTATAGCAGGCGGCAACGGTGAGAGACTTTTTTTAGAGAAGTGGGCTTTTTAAAAGTAGAAGTTCAAATTGTTTGGAACAGACCTGGATAGTAAAACAGAACTCTGCAGGCAATCTTTGCAGTAGATTGCAACACCGCCCCCTTTGGCCGTTCTATCTTGTCTGAAAATCTTGTAGTTGGGGATGAAAATGTCAGAATTTTTGGTGGTCTTTCTAAGCCAGGATTCAGACACGGCTAAAACATCCGGGTTGGCAGAGTGTGCTAAAGCAGTGAACAAAACAAACTTAGGGAGGAGGCTTCTAATGTTAACATGCATGAAACCAAGGCTATTACGGTTACAGAAGTCATCAAAAGAGAGCGCCTGGGGAATAGGAGTGGAGCTAGGTACTGCAGGGCCTGGATTCACCTCTACATCACCAGAGGAACAGAGGAGGAGTAGGATAAGGGTACGGCTAAAAGCTATGAGAATTGGTCGTCTAGAACAGAGAGTAAAAGGACGTTTCTGGGGGCGATAAAATAAGCTTCAAGGAATAATGTACAGACAAAGGTATGGTAGGATGTGAATACAGTGGAGGTAAACCTAGGTATTGAGTGATGATGAGAGAGATATTGTCTCTAGAAACATCATTGAAACCAGGTGATGTCATCGCATATGTGGGTGGTGGAACTGAAAGGTTGGATATGGTATAGTGAGCAGGGCTAGAGGCTCTACAGTGAAATAAGCCAATAAAACACTAACCAGAACAGCAATGGACAAGGCATATTTACATTAAGGAGAGGCATGCTTAATCGAGTGATCAATAAGGGTCCAGTGAGTAGAGGTTGGTTGGGGTCACGGCGATCCAGACAGCTGGCCGGGTAGATGGCTATCGGTAGCAAGATAGCATAGGAATGGAGGTCTATTTTTAGACACCTCGTGCTTTCCGTCGGTAGATTAGTGGGGTTCCGTGTGGTAAGGGGATCAATCCAATTGGCAAAATAGATATAGTGACCCAAGAAAAAAATTGTCCACATACTTTCAGATAGCAGCCGATAAGACAGCTAACGATTAGCGGGCCCCAGATGAGCATTCAGGTAACGTCGCGACGGAGGTGCCAGTTGGATAACTCCCCTCAGGGCATAACGTCGGCAGTCGTGAAGGCCGGTGGGGCTCCGTATCTGCAGCAAAAAAAATATAAAATATATAAAAATTAAAATTAAATTTAAAAAAGCGGGTCCGGATAGGTGACTGTAGCCCAGGAATGGCTGATGGAACTCCTCAGCTGGCTAGCTCCGGAATGATTTAAGTTTGCTTTCAGCTAGCTAGCTTCTGCGTTAGCTTTCTGGCTAGTTTCTGATTAGCCCCTGGCTAGCTTCTGATTAGCCCCTGGCTAGCTTCCACTGTGGATTTTCAGATTTGAGGTAAATAATACTTTTTTTTGTAATTGGTGAGGCGGGTTGCAGGAAAGCTTTTGCAGGAAAGCTTTTGTAGTTGAGTTCTTGGATAATAAAATATATAAAAGATATGCGAAGAAAGGTGTAAATATATATATATACAGGACACGACAATACGAGGACAGAAATKACGTCTGAACTGCTAAGCCATCTTGGAACAACAATGCAGCACATCATGCAACAACGTTGATAACTCTGCTTCTGAATATAAATCGACAAGCGTTCCATGATTACACTATTAGTTTGTGTTTTTTACATCTGCAAACAGGTAGTTTGTCTTTTCTTAGCAAGTTTTAGCCACTAATGCTAATCACTAGTTAGCTGGCTAGCTAGCTAGCTAATAAATGTACTGAGTCAGAGCAAACGTAGCTAGCTATACAGCCTGATACCAGTGCTGGTGTAGGCCTAAATCAGGATGTTGTCTGTGCAACAGTATCGTCTAAATCAAAGAGGAATAGGCAAAGCATGAATATGTTGGCTACATGAAGAAACATTTAATGTAGCCACAGATATAAGGGTCCCCTAGGAAACACTGACCTACCTTGTCACACCTAACTTTTCCCTGGCATTTTTATTCGTTGTCATATCAAACAGTACTGTATTCAAAGTGCCCACTATTATTTATATTCTATCTATAGAATTAGAATACTTTTTTCCCCCATGATTCCAACAGTTCACCCAAGTGTTTTGATGTAATATCGCAATTGCAACATGTGGTAAAAAGAAAAGGCCTCGTTTTTTTGCCCATATCGTGCAGCCCTACGTGGCAGTGTGGAAATGATCTCAAATGAGTGCAGGAAATGCATACATTGATTAAAATGCAGGAAATTATTATTGGTTGAAGTTGAATTGAACAGTATAAAATTACGAAAAAGGAGAAAGACCCATTGAAATCACTTAGAATATATGTGTTGCCACCCTAGGGTCAATCACTACTCATAAAGCAAATGTAGAACCTTTATTATTCATAAACAGAAAATAGCATCAAATACCATCATACATATCGTGATATATGTCGCAAACGTAGCTAGCTAACTTAAAGCCCCTTGTGTTGTTTAAAATTGATGGTGTAACATGGAAAACAAAATGTATTTATGTTATTTCATTACCAGATCATGTTGTGAATAAGCCCACTAGACTATGTCATTTGTTGTCATTATATCCAGAATAATTCATAGGAATAGAGTTGGGTTTTGCGCAATATTCTATCAAAAAAATTGGCTGATTATTATCAATAGATTATCAACAGCTGTAACAAGTTGTCCAGTGTAGGAAATCCTCACTGGTACCCTAGTTTATAGAAAGGCCCTTCCTTATGCAGTAGGAATATTATCTTATAGATAATTTGTGAATCATCTATGGTGTTCTTATCAAGACTATGTATGCCATATAAATCTTTTATAGATTGTAGTTTGTTTAAAGTGGGAGCCATATACACTGAGGATACAAAGCATTAAGAACATTTCTCTTTCCATGTGTCACACCCTGATCTGTTTCACCTGTCTGTGTGCTTGTCTCCACCCCCTCCAGGTGTCGCCCATCTTCTCCATTATCGCCAGTGTATTTATACCTGTGTTCTCTGTTTGTCTGTTGCCAGTTAGTTTTGTTCGTCAAGCCAACCAGCGTTTTCCCCCTTGCTCCTGTCTGTTTCCAGTTCCTGTTTTCTAGTTTTCCCGGTTTTGACCATTCTGCCTGCCCTGACCCTGAGCCTGCCTGCCGTTCTGTACCTTGTCACATCACACTGGATTATTGACCTATGTCTGCCCTGACCCTGAGACTGCCTGCCGTTCTGTACCTTTTAGACTCTGATCTGGATTACCGACGTCTGCATGCCCTTGACCTGTCATTTTGCCTGCCCCCTGTTCTATTAATAAACTGTTGTTAATTCGACACTGTCTGCATCTGGGTCATGCCTAAAACGTGATACCATGACAGACTGACCAGGTGAATCCAGGTGAAAGCTATGATCCCTTATTGATGTCACTTGTTAAATCCACTTCAATCAATGTAGATTAAGGGGAGGAGACAGGTTAAATAAGGATTTTTAAGCCTTAAGACAATTGAGACATGAATTATGTATATGTGCCATTCAGAAGGTGAATGGGCAAGAAAAAAKATTTAAGTGCCTTTGAACGGGGTATGGTAGTAGATTCCAGGCGCACCGGTTTGTGTCAAGAACTGCAATGCTGCTGGGTTTTTCACGCTAAACAGTTTCCTGTGTGTATTAAGAATGATCCACAACCCAAAGGACATCCAGACAACTTGATGCAACTGTGGGAAGCATTGGAGTCAACATGGGCCAGCATCCCTGTGGAACGCTTTCGACATTTTGTAGTCCATTCCCTGATGAATTGAGGCTGTTCTGAGGGCAAAAGGGGGGTGCAACTTAATACTAAGAATGTGTTCCTAATGTTTGGTATGCTCAGTGTAATTAGCATATGAATGTAAATAGTTGCTGTATGGGTTTGGCAGTGTTAACATTAAAAGTGAAAACTTCGACAATATGTCTGAAATAAATGAGTCAGGACAGCGTTTTTTCCCCCGTTCTTCATATGCAATCCAAAAATAGTCAGGAATAAGTCAATGCTAGCTCACCATCTGGTAATTGATGAGAACTTGTACGTTGAAATATTCATAATATTCATGAATATCAGTTTTGTAAATTCAGACTTCATTTGACGAGTAAATAATAAAGAGAGCATACATGTGGTTGTCTGGTTCTTGCCTCTTGCAGGGGTTCCACTCAATGATGTATATAAAGCCTCTTGCAGGGGTTCCACTCAATGATGTATATAAAGCCTCTTGGCAGGGGTTCCCACTCAATGATATATATAAGCCTCTTGCAGGGTTCAACTCAATGATGTATATAAAGCCTCTTGCAGGGTTCCACTCAAAGGTGAGTTTAAAGGCCTCTGTGCAGGGTGTCCACTCCCAATGATGTATATAAAGCCTCTTGCGGGGTTCCATCAATGATGTGATTGTAGGTATGACGAAGCCTCGCCTGACACATTGGAGACCATCACACGAGGGATTATTGAAAGGTGCCTCGTTTGCAGAGGTTAATAGAGATGAAGCCCGCGATAATCGAAACGGGGAGGCCTCTTGCAGAGATTCTGTAGACTCCGAGATTGGATGTGATTATAAGCCGTTCGAGTCAGGGGATCCACTTCATGGAATTTGTATTACCTCCACGCACTCGTTTGCGAGGGGTGATGCTCAATGGAATCGTAATCTAAGTGAGTCGCTCGTTTGAGGAGGGATGTTGTGCGCACCTCATGATGTTTAGAAGTCTGTCTCTCTCAGCGCGCGTCGCTACGCTACGCATGGCATGGGTAGACGATTGGGACGCTCTACTCAGTTGTGTGCGCAGAGCACGCTCTCGCAGCGGTGGAGAGATCCACTCAAGTATCTGATGTTATATCAGAGAGTCAGTGTCGAGGAGCAGGTTTGCCTGTGAGCATCACTCGCATCGGTAGATCACCAAGATCCAGCCTCTTGCAGGGGTGCACACTCACATGGAATCGCACAAGTGCATAAGCAAAGGGCTGTCTGCACAGGGCACATGCGCTGTGGCTAGTGTAGTACCAATGTGTCTTAGTATGTATGATGTGTTTAGGGACTAACATCGCTGTGTATGAGTATCATTCTAGACATGCTCCGTTCTTGCACGCAAGAAGACGTTCACTCAATGGTATACTATGTCGCCCGCTCATGTAGTTCATTCAGCGTCAGGTGCTGTGGGCGGCGTGAGGGTCTCACGGTGCTAAGGTGACGAGATAAATCACGGTGCCGGGCTAAAAAAGAGAGGATGAATGTCTGATGTGTTAACTAGAGTCGCGTATGTCGAAGCACCTAGCCAGAGTAGAGTGACTGAAAAAGGCTCACGCTGATACGTAGTAACACTCGCTACACAGGAGCATATATGTATCTTCGCGCTATGTGGGGAGATCGGAACTCGTGGCTCCGTGCTGACTGATTCATAAGCCTACGTGCTTACATATAAGCATGGCTGTCTCTCGCTGTTACACTGTTAGTGTCCGACTGAGAGAGATAAGACCGATCATGAAGGCCTCTCTGTATGTGTGTATGCTCTCTAGGTCGTCTATCAAGAGGCAATCACATAACGCCTCCCCTTGCAGGAATTCCACTCAATGATGTATATAAAGCCTCTTGCAGGGGTTCCACTCAATGATGTACACTACCGTACAAAAGTGTAACACCAGTCTCAATGTCAACAGTGAAGAGGTGATTCCGGGATGCTGGCCTTCTAGGCGCTGTTCTGTGAAGGGAGTAGGACGCAGCGTTGTACGAGATCTTCAGTTCTTGACAATTTCTCGCATGGATTAGCCTTAATTTCTCAGAACAAGAATAGACTGACGAATTTCAGAAGAAAATTCTTTGTTTCTGGCCATTTTAATTGTAATCGAACCCAGAAATGCTAATAGTCCAGATACTCAACTAGTCTAGAGACGACCAGTTTTATTGCAGTTTTCAGCTGTGCTAACATAATTGCAAAAGGGTTTTCTAATGATCAATTAGCCTTTAAAAATGCTAAACTTGGATTAGCTAACACAACGTGCCATTGAAACACAGGASTGATGGTTGCTGATAATGGGCTTCTGTACGCCTACGTAGATATTCCATTAAAAATCCGCCGTTTTCAGCTACAATAGTCATTTACAACATTAACAATGTCTACACTGTATTTCTGATCAATTTCATGTTATTTAATGGACAAAAAATTATGACATTTTCTTTCAAAAATAAGGACATTTCTAAGTGACCCCAAACGTTTGAATGGTAGTGTATTTAAACCCCGGATTGCGCCTGCTATGTATTGGACATTGAGAGGCTTTGAAGGCACCGGTCGGTCATATTGGTACTCTCCAGTAGGAGCAGTCCTCCATAGGAATGAATGGAATTCTACAGTATTTCAATTAAATGTTTCAAGGACAAAATTACATGTATTTAAGTATTTTTGTTGTTGTAGTGGGGACAGTAACATTAGTAATCTTACAAATTATAATTGAAGGAAATTGTTTTATATTTATTTGTGTTTAGCGCACATAATAAGTTTAAAAGTACGCATTAAGGTGTCTGTAATATAATAAATGTGGCAAAAACTAATGTAGACCTTAATGAATACATGTATATACAGTACCTTCCAAAATATTTTTTACAACGGTGTTGGAGTGCCAAGATGGAGGCACTTTGGCTTCAACACAGCGCCCCCATATAGTCATCTAGTGTATATTAAAATCATTGACAACGTTTACATGCACATCAATATCCTGTTATTATTTGGGATACTCAAGTATTCTGTTTTTGAGTTGACGCATATAAACATCATATTCCGTTTACAATAACCCGAAAAAGCTTGTATCCCGGTTATGAGAAACCCGGATAAAGATGCCTGGGATACACTGATTTAAAACGGGACACTGTGGCATGTCGAACCCAGATGGAATATCTACATAGAGACTGAAAAACAGCTTCTATCTCAAAGCCATCAGACTGTTAAACAGCCATCACTAACATTGAGTGGCTGCTGCCAACATACTGACTCAAATTCTAGCCACTTTAATAATTAAATTTGATGTAATAAATGTATCACAAGTCACTTTAAACAATGGCACTTTATATAATGTTTACATCACCTAACATTAACTGATCAATTCTCAATATGTATATACTGTACTCTATACCATCTACTGCATCTTGCCTATGCCGTTCGGCCATCGCTCATCCATATATTTATATGTACATATTCTTATTCATTCCTTTACACTTGTGTGTATAAGGTAGTTGTTGTGAAATTGTTAAGATTACTTGTTAGATATTACTGCACAGTCGGAACTAGAAGCACAAGCATTTGGCCACACTTGCATTAACATCTGCTAACCATGTGTATGTGATCAATAAAATTTGATTTGATTTAAACATCTTATCCCGTTTACTGTTATTTTTGCGGTCTGGGTGTTGTGTGGTGATATTATAATTTCCGACATTTCGAAGGCCATTTGTTTGTCAACTATAGTTTGATACATGCAGCTTCTCTTCTGTCATAACTTGTTGCTCCAGAAGACTAAATAAAGTAGTTCTCTCCAGAATAATGTCTTACATCGATAGAATGAATGCATTGGTAATCGAATGGTAAAGTTGTCTGTTTCGTTTGGGGACCGGGGAGAAAACGCAATAACTCCTAAACAGTGGAATGATTGGTCCTGTGCAAAATGTCCAAATGTTATCAGCTTGACCAGTTTTAAGGAAATCAAAAGCTGAGAAAACGGCTAAACACATATGGGTGCATATTTTGTGGTTGAAATACTGTCTGCTTGCATAACAGTGTTACGCTGCATGTGAGAGGTTATAGGTTTAGTGTCAGTGTCAATATTTCAGTTACTATTCCATTTAACCAATTTACTTAACTAAGGAATATTCTGATTATTCATGGCTACTCATGAGGGAGATATCAAAGTTGCATGCAAATGGTTTATCCCGAATGCGACCTTAAGCGGGATATGAGCTACTACCCGGAAAACTGTGCACATGTAAACGTGGTCACTGGTTCCACCTGCAGTATATAGCGGTTGGTTGTTTACCAACAAAACCGAAGTGTGGGCAACTATGTTTGTTTGTTGTATATTTATTCAACCCATCTTGTGTATTTCTTCCCTTATATTTCCAAGTACATCTCTGCAACACAAACTCCAACACAGTGTTTTCATTGTTTGTCAATGCAGATAAGTTTGATTATATGTAAATTATTGATACTAATTTATATTTTGTTATTAAACTGTTGTAAATATGTTGTTGAATAACTATTTKTACGAGTCCACAGGAGGGCGCACCGGGTTAAGCAATTAAAAATTGACCAGCAAATTAATTTATTTCAACTATCTAGTAAACACTTCGGAGATGAGGTTGGTGTGTTTTTTTTTGTTGAAAAAAATTATACGGATATATCTTGTAATTGAACAAAATAGTAAGGTGGCCAATAACTGGGAACAGTATGCCGATTATTAGGCACCAAGGCTGCTGTTTAAAACTTTTATTTTGAAAACTGAGTGTGGGGTACAGGAAGTATCTCTTCTTCGCCCCGTTCCTATTGTTTGTAGCTTAGCCAGCTAGCAAGCTATTCTCCCGATGGACGAACTCTTCGCACATCGGTATTTCCAAATCCTTAGTACCACCCAAATATTATGATATATTTTCAAGTATCAATAAACGATTAACTGTAAGTACAGACTAGTCCTGAAAATGAGCAGAATATCCGGACCCATGTGGAATTCCAAGGCTTTGCACGAGCAGTTAGCGTCCATCATGGGGGCGTTGACCAATGCAGCGGTGGCGGACATATGTGAAGTCGTCGATGAAGGTTATGCGATTTTGCAATTAGAAATATCAAGAAGCTATAAGGAAAACGAGGACCTCAAGAAGAAACTGCATTTGATTGAGTCTATAATTGCGCGAGGAATCGATGGAAAAGCGGGAACTCAAGCTGTTGTTACTGAACCCGTCCCACTAGGTGAAGGTCTCCATCCAAAACTGTCGCAGCAGGAGGACACATGTCTTAAAAGTAATGGGATAACAATAACGGCTGGAGATTGCTACTTTGTAGAAGAAGAAGAGGAGGTAAGTTTGCATATTCAAGTCTTTCAGAAGCTAGCTATATCCCCAGTGTGTGTTGTTTATCCACTAAATTATAATTGAACAATAATACAGAATTGTACATTATGTATAAAAAAAAAAGTGCATTCAAATTATGATTTGTTGCAGTTACCCGATGTGGTACTTATCAAAGATGAGGACTCCGAGGACAGTGACACACATGAGGAAGGTAAGTAGATTGCAGATCTGTGGTGTTGTTCTAGAATGATGAAGGTATGTTGATCAGTTAATCTCTCGAGGACAGACACATAAAGTAACTGGCATTTGATGCAATTACGCAAGAGTTTAGTTCTGGGTTTCCCAGATTCATTAGTTATAGCAAAGACAGTACACTATGAAGATGCTGTAAAACTTCAATTAATAGCCCTGACATTTATTTGTTTAAAGGGATAATCCACTACAAACCACTAATTAATATTAGGTAACAGTGTTAATTAAATAACACTAATATGTGAAACTATTTTTTGTGAACAAATGTTTCATTTTGTTGTAATAACAAGATTGGTAGAAATGTGAACATATTTTGGGAAATCTGTTGCAGCTCAAGTCAACTACAAACCCACAATCCAATGTTCTCTCTCTCCCAGGCTGAGTAGCTAGGTATTTAGCTAGAAAACATAGCTACACACAATAATACCAAAGTCAATTTCAGCATGTGAAGTAGCTAGCTARCTGTAAAATCGCCTAAACAAACTGCACTATCAATTTAGGAGTCCATCTCACAGAGTTCAACTTGCAGTTAGTCTTTGCAACTGAGCTATAACGGCATATCTGCCCAGAGTGAGAGCAGCGTTGCTTTCCCGCCCTGTCTATTCATTTATTTTTTATTTAACTAGGCAAGTCAGTTAAGAACAAATTCTTATTTACAATGACGGTCTACCAAAAGGCAAAAGGCCTCTTGCTGGGATTAAAAATAAATAAAATAAAAATATAGGACAAAACACACATCATGACAAGAGAGACAACACTACATAAAGAGAGACCTAACCCGACAACATAGCATGGCAGCAATACAACATGACAACAACATGGTAGTAACACAACGTGGACTTGACAGCTCATGCAGCTTTAGTATTTTGATCAGAGAGTTCTATTAATACAATTCCAAACGCGTCATGCATCTACACCTACATTTAAATGTGTCCATAGTGTGTCTGGATTCCCTTTTCCCACGCTATATTAAAATGCCAGTATGCATTCTACAAACGGTGGAATAGGCAAAATATGATAACACAACAACAACTGATGGCAGTAACTACTGTAGCTAACTAGCCAGCTGACCTTTGTAGCCAGCAAGCAATGCCAAATGGATTGCAAACAGGTTAGCATAACTCTAACCCCCAAAACATATATATATATATATTCTAAATATTAGCTAGCTGGCTAGCAATTATGAGGCCAGCAAACATGTTCCTCACACGCTAGGAACGTATTTCCTTTCAACGTTATAATGAAAAGGTGCCTCTCTGTCCCAAAACACACATCTTCTGGAGACTTGTGGGAGGAGTGCTGTTGACGTCTCCCACTGTATGCGCTTTCGGTAGCCTGATTGCGTCCAGACTAGAGGTCGGCCGATTATGATTTTTCAACGCCGATACCGATTATTGGAGGACCCAATAATAAAATAAAATAAAAATGTATTTGTAATAATGACAATTACAACGATASTGAATGAACACTTATTTTAACTTAATATAATACATCAATAAAATCAATTTAGCCTCAAATAAAATGAAACATGTTCAATTTGGTTTAAATAATGCAAAAACAAAGTGTTGGAGAAGAAAGTAAAAGTGCAATATGTGCCATGTAAAAAAGCTAACGTTTAAGTTCCTTGCTCAGGACATGAGAACATATGAAAGCTGGTGGTTCCTTTTAACAGGAGTCTTCAATATTCCCAGGTAAGAAGTTTTAGGTTGTAGTTATTATAGGAATTATAGGACAATTTCTCTCTATACGATTTGTATTTCATATACCTTTGACTATTGGATGTTCTTATAGGCACTTTAGTATTGCCAGTGTAACAGTATAGCTTCCGTCCCTCTCCTCGTCCCTACCTGGGCTCGAACCAGGAACACATCGACAACAGCCACCCTCGAAGCAGCGTTACCCATTGCTCCACAAAAGCCGTGGCCCTTGCAAATCAACGGGAACAACCACTCCAAGTCTCAGAGCGAGTGACGTTTGAAACGCTATTAGTGCGCACCCCGCTAACTAGCTAGCCATTTCACATCGGTTACACCAGCCTAATCTCGGGAGTTGATAGGCTTGAAGTCATGAATGCTTACGAGCCTGCTGGTGCCTACCATCGCTCAGTCACTGCTCTATCAAATCATAGACCTAATTATAACATAATAACACACAGAAATACGAGCCTTAGGTCATTAATATGGTCGAATCCGGAAACTATCATCTTGAAAACAAGACGTTTATTCTTTCAGTGAAATACGGAACCGTTCTGTTTGAAGTTTTACGGTAGGCAGAAACTGCTTCTCCAATAGAAATCCCCGATTACACTTGTAGTTGATGTCATGGCGGCGTTGACTAGCTAAGCTCATGCGCAGAAACACATCATCTGGTCTAAGGGTGTGAACGTTTAAATGTTATAACACTTCAACAGAGTTGGGATCCTTAAGGTAAAAAAAAATTCATAACCCAAAAACATTTTTTCTCAAACATAATTAAAATCCCAGTGCAGTTATCACAAAACATTAATTTCCGTGTTATTGCCTAACTAGACTATATGGCTATAAAAGCCTAGGAAATAATTTAAATAGAACCAGAGAGGAAGAGGCTAACACATGGAATTGTTTTAAGATGGTCATACCAAGGATCAGTTAGCTATTTGATTTATAATTTTAGGTATCAAAAAAATATCTTTAAAAAATTTATTTGATGAAACATTGAATTTGGCCTTACTGCTATTAGCCCATAGAAACGCATTGAATAACAGCTTCTTTATTTCTACAGTCGCGGTAGAAATAACTTCATTGCCAGGCCCTAGTGGTCATCCATACGTAATAGGACCATTATTATGCGTTGTGAATTGACATGGAWTTTTATATTTGTTTTTCTTATAGTTTTAACGAAAACCCGGGGGGGGAATAGCAATTTAAACGTTAAGACAAATTGTCCAYTTGTCACATCCCTAATCTGGTCTAACGGTCATCTCGCGGTGAGCTGTGCATGTGCAGGCGGTCAAATCAAAGGCACTCCTTCGATATGCAGTTGTTTTTGACGAAAATGAAAACGTCAGTTTGTCACTGTCCCGAGGTTGGAGAAMTAACATGTTCAACTAYTTAAKACATTGGCTCGAATCTAGGTTGTGCCTTTAGATTTTGAGAAAATTAACAGCTACGGTATAATTTTTCACTTCTCTCATTGACTTCTTAAACCTAGTCTGCTTGGTCTGTTTCACAAACATTCCTGGAAGTCTCGTGATGTTCCGCCTCTGGGTTTAGAAACTCTGTGGTTATATACATATATATCAGTATACAGTATATCACAAAAGTGAGTACACCCCTCACATTTTTGTAAATATTTGAGTATATCTTTTCATGTGACAACACTGAAGAAATGACACTTTGCTACAATGTAAAGTAGTGAGTGTACAGCTTGTAAAGCAGTGTAAATTTGCTGTCCCCTCAAAATAACTCAACACACAGCCATTAATGTCTAAAC
Organism: Salvelinus sp. IW2-2015; assembly: GCF_002910315.2. Lineage (NCBI taxonomy): Eukaryota > Metazoa > Chordata > Actinopteri > Salmoniformes > Salmonidae > Salvelinus > Salvelinus sp. IW2-2015. The sequence goes on from NC_036871.1 coordinate 2,038,118, forward strand.
CGCTGGCAACAAAAGTGAGTACACCCCTAAGTGAAAATGTCCAAATTGGGCCCAAAGTGTCAATATTTTGTGTGGCCACCATCATTTTCCAGCACTGCCTTAACCCTCTTGGGCATGGAGTTGACCAGAGCTTCACAGGTTGCCACTGGAGTCCTCTTCAACTCCTCCATGACGACATCACGGAGCTGGTGGATGTTAGAGACCTTGCACTCCTCCACCTTCCGTTTGAGGATGCCCCACAGATGCTCAATAGGGTTTAGGTCTGGAGACATGCTTGGCCAGTCCATCACCTTTACCCTCAGCTTCTTTAGCAAGGCAGTGGTCGTCTTGGARGTGTGTTTGGGGTCRTTATCATGTTGGAATACTGCCCTGCGGCTCAGTCTCCGAAGGGAGGGGATCATGCTCTGCTTCAGTATGTCACAGTACATGTTGGCATTCATGGTTCCCTCAATGAACTGTAGCTCCCCAGTGCCGGCAGCACTCATGCAGCCCCAGACCATGACACTCCCACCACCATGCTTGACTGTAGGCAAGACACACTTGTCTTTGTACTCCTCACCTGGTTGCCGCCACACACGCTTGACACCATCTGAACCAAATAAGTTTATCTTGGTCTCATCAGACCACAGGACATGGTTCCAGTAATGTCCTTAGTCTGCTTGTCTTCAGCAAACTGTTTGCGGGCTTTCTTGTGCATCATCTTTAGAAGAGGCTTCCTTCTGGGACGACAGCCATGCAGACCAATTTGATGCAGTGTACGGCGTATGGTCTGAGAACTGACAGGCTGACCCCCCACACCCCTTCAACCTCTGCAGCAATGCCGGCAGCACTCATACGTCTATTTCCCAAAGACAACCTCTGGATATGACGCTGAGCACGTGCACTCAACTTCTTTGGTCGACCATGGCGAGGCCTGTTCTGAGTGGAACCTGTCCAGTTAAACCGCTGTATGGTCTTGGCCACCGTGCTGCAGCTCAGTTTCAGGGTCTTGGCAATCTTCTTATAGCCCAGGCCATCTTTATGTAGAGCAACAATTCTTTTTTTCAGATCCTCAGAGAGTTCTTTGCCATGAGGTGCCATGTTGAACTTCCAGTGACCAGTCAGTATGAGGGAGTGTGAGAGCGATGACACCAAATTTAACATATCTGAGACCTTGTAACACTAACGAGTCACATGACACCGGGGAGGGAAAATTGCTAATTGGGCCCAATTTGGATATTTTCACTTAGGGGTGTACTCACTTTTATAGTCCCACTAAGCGCAAACCAGATAGATGAGAACTCTCTTGGTAGATAGTGTGGTCGACAACYTATCATAATGTACTCTACCTCAGGCGAGCAATACCTCGAGACTTCTTTAATATTAGACATCACGCACTAACTATTATTGACAAAAAAACACACACCCCCACCCCTCATCTTACCAGAGGTAGCGTCTCTGTTCTGCCGATGCATGGAAAATCCCACCAGCTCTATATTGTCTGTTTCTTCGTGAAGAAACGTCTCGGTGAAACATAAGATGTTACAGTTTTTAATGTCCCGTTGGTAGGATCATCTTAATAGTARGTCATCAATTTTATTTTCTAACGATTACACGTTATCAAGGAGAATGGAAGGCATTGGGAGTTTAATCGCTCGCCTCCGACTTCTCAGAAGGATCCCCGATCTGCGTCCCATTTTCCGGCGTCTTTTCTTCACGCAAAAGGCGTGGCTCTGGGCCTGTTCCAGTGAAAGCAGGATATCCTTCTTGTCGGACTCGTTAAAGGAAAARGTTTCTTCCAGTCCGTGGCGTGTAATCGCTTTTCTGATGTCCAGAAGTTATTTTCGGTCATAAGAGACGGTAGCAGCAACATTATGTACACAATAAGTAAAAAAAATTATAATGTTACACAAAATGCAAAAGAAATAACAAAATTGCACAATTGGTTGGGAGAATGTAAAACGTCAGCCATGTTCTTCGGCGCCATCTTTTCTCTCATTTTATTTATCTCATTTTTTGCACAAATTTGTTTACGGCCCTGTTAGTGACCATTTCCCCTTTGCCAAGATAATCTGTCCACCTGAGAGGTGTGGCATATCAAGAAGCTAATTAAATAGCAGGATCATTAAACAGGTGCACCTTGTGCTGGGGACAATAAAGGGCCACTCTAAAATTTGCAGTTTTGTCACACAATACAATACCACAGATGTCTCAAGTTTTGAGGGAGTGTGCAATTGGCATGCTGACTGCATGAATGTCCACCAGAGCTGTTGCCAGAGAATGAAATGTTTGTTTCTCTACCATAAGCCGCCTCCAACATCGTTTTAGAGAATTTGGTAGTACGTCCAACCGGCCTCAGAACCGCAGACCACGCGGAGGTCCTGGGCTGGCGTGGTTACACATCTGGCTTCTTCACCTGCGGGAYCATCTGAGGGCTTATTTCTGTCTGTAATAAAGCCCCTTTGTGGGGGAAAAAAACWAATTTTGATTGACTAGGCCTTGCTCCCCAGTGGGTGGGCCTATGCCCTTCCAGGCCCACCCATGGCTGCGCCCTGCCCAGTCGTGAAATCCATAAATTAGGGCATAATTTATTTATTTCATTTGACTGATTTCCTTATATGAACTGTAACTCAGTAAAATCTTCAAAATTGTTGCATTTATTTTTGTTTGAGAGAGAGCGAGAGGGTGATTTTGTTGTTTATGCTCTCAGATTCAGATAGTGGGGTAAAATTAGGTAATCATAACCCCCTCCTACTGGTATAATGTGTCCTATAAAACCWTTCAGAAAGTTAGCTACCACCATGCAGTTCTACTCTATGTAGTTCTTAATCTTTAACACCATGGTTTTGTTTGATATTTTCCTCCAGGTGTTAATGTGTCATCCGTGGGAGGAGATAGTGTGGCTCCCCAYACATCCCCCAATGCAAGAAAGGAAGGGAACAGTCCAGCACAGTTCAGGAGCAAGAAGATTGACTGGCAAAGGAGTGAAGACAACAGTATCTTCCAGGGTGAGCAAAGGAAAGAGACATTGAAGCACACTCTCAAACGCCCTGCATCTAGATTAAGTATTGGGAAACGGATGCTCTTGGGCCCTCAATACACACTGCATGAAGCCCCCAATCAGCCTGGTTCCTCTGGCCACTTAGGGGGCAACGGGATGGAGACAGCAGAGCTGGTTTGCTCCTATGCCTCAGAAACAGACTCTGATGTGCTTGTGGTCCACCCAGAGCCTCCGCTTGTTCCCACTGTATCAGCTGTCACMTTTAACAGTCAAGTAGGGACTCACAGCGATAGGAGGGATATCGACATGATTGACTCTCAGCCTATTGAATTAGAGATGGACATGTGCTCTACGTGGAACAAACAGCCAAAGCCAGAGATTACGTTYTCTCAGCTCCAACAAAACCTCGAAAATATCTCAGGCATGAGTCCCGATCACTGTCAAMTGACACAGGGAATGAACACAGCGTCGAATTTTGATGGACCCGACATGATGAGTTTTGCCATGTATGAGAAACAGTCGAACCATCCCCAATGGAGCGAGATCCAAGGGAGCGCTGACAGCAGGGAGAAGCGTTTTGTTTGCCCTTTCTGTCACAAGTATCTGATGACGTCTCAGAACCTCGAGGTGCACATGCGGATTCACACAGGAGAAAGACCGTTCAGTTGTGCCCAGTGCGGGAAAAGGTTCACCCAGTCAGCCCATCTGAAAACTCACCAGAGTGTACACACAGGAGAACGGCCGTTTGCGTGTACAYTTTGTGGGAAAAGTTTCATAGTGAAATACAGTCTCACGTTACACCTGAAGAAACACCACTCCAATGTGAGGCCTTTGTAAAGTTRAAACAAATGTGACATGCATTAGAGKGCATTTCTAACCATTTACTGTTCAAAAGCATACCAATTATTGGGAAACTGAATGAAATTGATTGGATCACAATTACAAGTTTTATCTATTTAGGTATTAGAATATTGAATTTTGTATTATGTATTTGGTTACATCTTGCCATTCTAAATAAACGAATRTGGCAGCATAATGAKAAAATSMTTTTTACCATTATGATTACACTGTGTACTAAGAACAATCGAAGACAACAGCGAATCAGTATATAATTGTTTTCCAAAACACCCTGTTAAAWTCAACAATGGTAAATCAATGCGTTMATTTGTAGACAAGAGATACATTGAAGCCTTTAATCATCAGCTGTCAATCCATRGGAATGTTACCTGGGGAGTGTAAATGCTTGTTTTCACTTTCGTGTCGTTTTCAATTTATTTGCATATTTARCCACACCAATTTTAGGTTTAATATTTACACTTTGAAAACATGTAAGAAATGATGACCATTTCATGTTCCATTATGATATTGTTATGTGTAGGTCAATCCACAGAATTAAATAGAACAGTATTGTATTGTATCTCTTGACAACAATTGTGTTTAGATGTTGTTTGGATCCAAGGTTTTGTTGAAATAAATGGCGATAATCATCTCGCATCTCTGTATCCTCGATTCACAAAAATGTTGAGAGACCCTCAGACATATCATATGCATGGTAACCTAAATGTACTGTTAGTTATAATTTCATTTCTATGGAYGAGTTATTATTCGAATAACCATTTTCAGACTGTGGTGTATGTCTGTGGTCCATGGTGGATGGGCGCGTGCACAGTATATGCAATGATTTCCAAAAAGCAACTGCGTTGGCTAAGAATTTTGAAACGTGGTTGACGTAATACTGTCACGCTGTCTTGCAGTGCGGAAGGCTTCTTCGTTCGGAGTAGGTTGGAGCCTCTGTCACAACTGTTATTGTTCTGACAACAGAAACCCCATAACAACATAAACTGACTCATAGACAAATGCTGTTTGTCTGTGATTAGGTTACAAAATTGCTTGAGGGTCCCGGTTATAACAAGATGTCAGTCTTTTCGCCGGCCACAATGTTGACTTCTGTTCCTTTTCACAAACCGCTCACCTCCATTTACGGAGGCCTTGGTAAAAGCCGCCGTGGCAAACGTGTGGAGGATGGATATGCCGTTTTACACTAGGAATTAGGTCAAAAAGTAAACACATTTTTTAGGCTGATGATACCAATCATGGAGAAGCGTAATACGCAAGGACATGGAAAGGAGTCCGTAGAGCAGAAACACTCCGTCAGAAATCACCTCGATCCCAGTGAGACCAGTCATCAACTCAGGGAACCTGGCTGTTTACAATTAGCCTACAATGRTTTAACCAATGTATGGATATCACCACTATTCTACTAGCCACTGTAGTTATTTCTATAGTTTTCATGGGTTTTCTCCTCAATTCTCGATTGCCACTTAAAGCTAAACACACCAGGTCAATGTTTTTACTCTTTGTGTTTTTAGAGGCTGACGACCACTGGAGTCCAGTTGGCAAAGAGTTGATTTTTGTTGCGATGGAGAGCATCCAAGCAAAGAAGAGGAACATCCTGTAAAACAATATTGTCTATAGTATATTAGCAAAGCTAGGAAGATGACTAAAAAACATGACAAAATGTATAATATCTCTTATCTTGGAAATGTTAAATAGGATTWCAGRCACCMTAGTTAAAAATGCAGCACTGGTATGAGGATAGTCTTGAGTTCTTCYTAATGTGTTATTACATTATTATTACTTTATGGAATTGTGAGTTGCATGCTCTTCTTGATATGGTATTGAACGATTTTAAGAAAGGATGAATCTGGTTCCCTACCGTCTATGGTGAAGGCAAGCATGAGTGCATCCAAAGCGAAGAGTTAAGACTGGAGGACACCGTACGCCTACAGGATATAGTAAGTGCAATGGTGGCATATAATAAAATGTCAAACGGAATGGATGGTTTATCTATACTAGAAAATACCAACCCCATCATAGAATGATTTCTCCGAAAGGGAATTATCCACTATTTCCCCCTCCTATAGGCAGTTTTGAATCAGGTGATGATGATGAAGCCAAAGGGATGTGATTGATTCRCACATTAACGCAGAGGGAGGGAGAGCACGATCCCGAAGCGTCAGCATATGAACGCTGCACACTGCGTACGGAAGCAGGGATACTCAGACTTGTGGACACCAAGTACTGAAACAGGCAAAAGCATTCCTTACCTCAAGATACTTCAACTGGTGACTATCCGGGAGAATAAAGAAAAAGGAGCACTCTGAAACAGATTCTGAGGATCCAGCTTGCTCTTACGCTGCAGAAATKAGCCCCATTCGTGTCACAGCTCACCCGAAGCAACAACAACATAAACTCAGCAGAAAAAGAAACGGCCCTTTTTCAGGACCCTGTCTTTCAATGATAATTCGTAAAATAACTTCACAGATCTTCATTGTAAAGGATTTAAACACGGTTTCCCATGCTTGTTCAATGAACCATAAACAGTTAATGAACATGCACCTGTGGAACGGTCGTTAAGACACTAACAGCTTACAGACGGTAGGCAATTAAGGTCACAGTTATGRAAACTTAGGACACTAAAGAGGCCTTTCTACTGACTCTGAAAAACAGCAAAAGAAATATGCCCAGTGTCCCTGCTCATCTGCGTGAACGTGCCTTAGGCATGCTGCAAAGGAGGATGAGGACTGCAGATGTGGCCAGGGCAATAAATTGCAATGTCCATACTGTGAGACGCCTAAGACAGCGCTACAGGGAGACAGGACGGACAGCTGATCGTCCTCACAGTGGCAGACCAAGTGTAAAACACCGCACAGGATCGGTACATCCGAGCATCACACTGCGGGTCAGGAACAGGATGGCAACAACAACTGCCCAAGTTACACCAGGAATGCACAATCCCTCCATCAGTGCTCAGACTGTCCGCAATAGGCTGAGAGAGGCTGGACTGAGGGCTTGTAGCCTATTGTAAGGCAGGTCCTCACCAGACATCACCGGCAACAACGTCGCCTATGGGCACAAATCCACCGTCGCTGGCAAAAAGTGCTATTCACTGACGAGTCGCGGTTTTGTCTCACAAGGGTGATGGTCGGATTCGCGTTTACGTCGAAGGAATGAGCGTTACACCGAGGCCTGTCTCTAAGACGGGATTGATTTGGAGGTGGAGGGTCCGTCATGGTCTGAGGTGTGTCACAGCATCATCGGACTGAGCTTGTTGTCATTGCAGGCAATCTCAACGCTGTGGGTTACAGGGACGACATCCTCTCCCTCATGTGGTACCCTTCCTGCAGGCTCATCCGGACATGACCCTCCAGCATGACAATGCCACCAGCCACACTGCAAGACAGGAATGTCAGTGTTCTGCATGGCCAGCGAAGAGCCCGGATCTCAATCCCATTGAGCACGTCTGGGACCTGTTGGATCGGAGGGTGAGGGCTAGGGCCATTCCCCCCAGAAATGCTGGGAACTTGCAGGTGCTTGGTGGAAGAGTGGGGTAACATCTCACACAAGAACTAGCAAAACTGGGTGCAGTCCATGAGGAGGAGATGCACTGCAGTACTTAATGCAGCTGGTGGCCACACCAGATACTGACTGTTACTTTTGATTTTGACCCCCCCCCCCTTTGTTCAGAGTCACATTATTCAATTTCTGTTAGTCAAATGTCTGTGGAACTTGTTCAGTTTATGTCTCAGTTGTTGAATCTTATGTTCATACAAATATTTACACATGTTAAGTTTGCTGAAAATTAACGCAGTTGACAGTGAGARAACGTTTCTTTTTTTGCTGAGTTTACAACCATAGCTGAAGAAAGCAGTTTGTTCGCTGTTGAATCTAACAATGTGAAACCAGAGGCTGCGATGCTTGATTCTGGACCCTATGAAGAAAAACATCAATCTAGCAGTAATGATTATTATGATAGGGATTCTRGTAATGATTTACATCCACAAAACCTGCATTTCTTACGAGGCTAGTGAAGACTTTGGAAATCTTGACGAGAGGCTTTTCTCTAACAGTCAAGGAAATATGAGAGAGAACATAGCAAGGCCAAAAGTGKCCGTAGTCCAACGCTACATGTCAGTGCAGGACATAAAATGCAACGCACGCTTCGAAAGCGGACTGTCGTTTGTTTGTGGCTTCTGTAAGAAAGAGTTTTACATGTCCAAAGTATCTTCTGGTTCACCAGCGGGTTCACACAGGAGAGAAACCCTTCCGCTGGCCAGGCTGGTTATCTGAAGAAACATCAGAATGTTCACACGGAAGAGAAACCATTTTGATTGATCATATTGTGTCTGTAGTAGGCTATCCCATATTGAAAAAAAAACTTAAAATATATTTTTAGATGCATTTTCAGGATACATGTGAAAATATAAGGAATTGGCCAAATCATTCATTAAAAAAAAATATATACAGTACCAGTCAAACATTTGGACACACCAACTCATTCCAGGGTTTTTCTTTATTTTTACTATTTTCTACATTGTAGAATAATGGTGAAGACATCAAAACTATGAAATTACACATATGGAATCATGTAATAACCAAGAAAGTGTTAAACAAATGAAAATATATTTTATATTTGAGATTCTTYGAAGTATCTACCCGTTGCCTTGATGACAGCTTTGCACACTCTTGGCATTCTCTCAAACAGCTTCATGAGGTAGTCACCTGGAATGCATTTCAATTAATAGGTGTGCCTTGTTAAAAGTTATTTTGTGGAATTTCTTTCCTTCATCATGCGTTTGAGCCAATCAGTTGTGTTGTGACAAGGTAGGGGTGATATACAGAAGATAGCCCCATTTGGTAAAAGACAAGTCCATATTATGGCAAGAACAGCTCAAATAAGCAAAGAGAAACGACAGTCCGTCATTGCTTTAAGACAAGAAGGCCAGTCAATCCGGAAAATTTCAAGAACTTTGAATGTTTCTTCAAGTGCAGTCGCAAAAACCATCAAGCGCTATGATGAAACTGGCTCTCATGAGGACCGCCACAGGAAAGGAAGACCCAGTGTTACCTCTACTGCAGAGGATAAGTTCATTAGAGTTAACTRCACCTCAGATTACAGCCCAAATAAATGCTTCACGGAGTTCAAGTAACAGACACATCCCAACATCAACTTTTCAGAGGAGACTGCTTGAATCAGGCCTTCATGGTCGATTTGCTGAAAATAATTTCAGTTGTGCATGATTTCTCAAAAAGTTCACTCTCCTTCATGAGTATGCTGGTATACTGGTTGCTATACTTTCAGAATCACAAACTTGTCACACACTGAAGGCCTGTTGGTTCACCACTGCGTAAACATGTCTATAATAGATATAAAGGCTGTTTTGATACTGTATTAATGTTTCAAGAAAGGAGTGTATRTATTTTGCCTGGCGAAGCGGTTTTATGCGCTGACTGAAGGGAAGCTGATAAATATGAGTTTTTTACTCTGCTGGTCTCKGGAAGAAATTACGAGTCCTTACTGTCCGACACTGAGTCAAGACCGAGTACAAATGTATCCGACACCGAGACAAGACCGAGACACTCGATATGTGGTCTCGAGACCTGACTCGTCTCAAGTACTACAACACTACCTTTCTCTGACACCGCCTGATATAAAGGTCCTGGATGTCAGGGAGCTCGGCCCCTGTGATGTACTGGTGCTGACCGTACCACCCTTTGTAGCACTTTGTGGTCAAGGGCGGTGCAATTGCCATACCAAGCGGTGATGCAACTAGTTAAGATGCTCTTGATGGTGCAGCTGTATCCTTTTGAGGATCTGAGGACCCATGCCAAATCTTTTCAGGCTTCTGAGGGGGAAGAGGTGCTGCCGTGCCCTTTTCATGACTGTGCAGGCCAGGTTGTCCTGGCACCACACTGCTAAGTCTCTGATCTCCTCCCTGCACACTGACTCATCACCTTGTCCTCAGCAAACTTGATGAGGGTGTTGGAGTCGTGCACTGCCATGCAGTTGTGGGTGAACAGGAAGTACAGAAGGGGCCTCCGTGTTGAGGGTCAGCGTGGTGGAGGTGTTGTTACAATCTCTCCTCCAGTAGACTTCGTCACTACTTGTATTTGTGAGAGGTATTGACATGTTGAAAGCACTGAGCTGTCTGTTGAAATGACTAGCACACAGCTCAGACACCCATGCACTAGGCCCTCCCGGAGTGTGGTGTCAGGAAAATAACCTCACAGTCAACGTCAACAAAACAAAGGAGATGATTGTGGACTTCAGGAAACAGCAGAGGGAGCACCCCCTATCCACATCGACGGGTCAGTAGTGGAGAAGGTGGAAAGTTTTAAGTTCCTCGGTGTACACATCACGGACAAACTGAATTGGTCCACCCACACAGACAGCGTTGTGAAGAAGGCGCAGCAGCGCCTCTTCAACCTCAGGAGGCTGAAGAAATTCGGCTTGTCACCAAAAGCACTCACAAACTTCTACAGATGCACAATCGAGAGCATCCTGCGGGCTGTATCACCGCCTGGTACGGCAACTGCTCCGCCCACAACCGTAAGGCTCTCCAGAGGGTAGTGAGGTCTGCAGAACGCACCACCGGGGGCAAACTACCTGCCCTCCAGGACACCTACACCACCCGATGTCACAGGAAGGCCATAAAGATCATCAAGGACAACAACCACCCAAGGCCACTGCCTGTTCACCCCGCTATCATCCAGAAGGCGAGGTCAGTACAGGGCATCAAAGCAGGACCGAGAGACTGAAAAACAGCTTCTATCTCAAGGCCATCAGACTGTTAAACACACCACTAACATTTAGCGGCCGCTGCCAACATACTGACTCAACTCCAGCCACTTTAAAAATGGGAATTGATGGAAATTAGTAAAAATGTACCACTAGCCACTTTAAACAATGCCACTTAATATAATGTTACATACCCTACATACCCATCTCATATGTATATACTGTACTCTATATCATCTACTGCATCTGCCATCTTATGTAATACCGTACCACTAGCCACTTAAACTATGCCACTTTATGTTTACATACCCTACAGTACTCATCTCATATGTATATACCGTACTCTATACCATCTACTGCATCTTGCCATGCCGTTCTGTACCACCACTCATTCATATATCTTTATGTACATATTCTTTATCCCTTTACACTTGTGTGTGTGTATAAGGTAGTAGTTGTGGAATTGTTAGGTTAGAATTACTTGTTGGTTATTACTGCATTGTCGGAACTAGAAGCACAAGCATTCGCTACACTCGCATTAACATCTGCTAACCATGTGTATGTGACTAATAAATTTGATTTGATTGATTTGATACCACACAAGACATGCCACCAGAGGTCTCTTCACAGTCCCCAAGTCCAGAACAGACTATGGACTATGGGAGGTGCATAGCACTACATAGAGCCATGACTACATGGAACTCTATTCCACATCCGGTAACTGAATCCTTGGCAGCAGCTAATGGGGATCCATAATAAATAAAAATACAAAATGGGGGTTACAGACTGGGACAAGGAGATGTTGAAGAGAATTATCGTGAGTATGCCTGCCAGCTGTCTCTGTCATGCTCTGAGAACGTGCCCTGAATACCGTTAGCCCGCAGCCCTGCTGGTGTTGACCTGATTAAAGAGTCTTCTCACGTCAGTCTCGGAGAGCGAGATCACCCAATCCTCTGTTGTTTAAAAAATAGTAAACCATTGTTTACTATTTTACACCTGGGGTTGCTGTACATAACTTTAACCCATTGATAAGAGATTCACCAAAATTAACGTAGTCCAGGCATTGCAGTTGAAGTCGGAAGTTTACATACACTTAGTTTGGAGTCATTAAAAGTCGTTTTCAACCACTCCACAAATGTCTTATTAACAAACTAAGTTTTGGCAAGTCGGTTAGGACATCTACTTTGTGCATGACACAAGTAATTTTTCCAACAATTGTTACAGACAGATTATTTAACTTATAACTCACTGTATCACAATTCCAGTGGGTCAGAAGTTTACTTTAAACAGCTTGGAAAATTCCAGAAAATTATGTCATGGCTTTAGAAGCTTCTGATGAGCTAATTGACATCATTTGAGTCAATTGGAGGGGTACCTGGTGGATGTATTTCAAGGCCTACCTTCAAACTCATGCCTCTTGCTTGACATCATGGGAAAATCAAAAGAAATCAGGAGACCTCCACAAGTCTGGTTCATCCTTGGAGCAATTTCCAAACGCCTAAAGGTACCACGTTCATCTGTACAAAACAATAGTACGCAAGGATAAACACCTTGGGACCACGCAGCCGTCATACCGCTCAGGAAGGAGACGCGTTCTTCTCCTAGAGAATGAACGTACTTGGTGCGAAAAGTGCAAATCAATCCCAGAACAACAGCAAAGGACCTTGTGAAGATGCTGGAGGAAACGGGTAAAAATATCTATATCCACAGTAAACAAGGCCTTATATCGACATAACCTGAAAGGCCGCTCAGCAAGAAGAAGCCACTGCTCAAAAAACCGCCATAAAAAAACAGACTACAGTTTGCAACTGCACATGAGGACAAAGATCATACTTTTTGGAGAAATGTCCTCTGGTCTGATGAAACAAAAATAGAACTGTTTGGCTAAATGACCATCGTATGTTTGGAGGAAAAAAGGGAGGTTTGCAAGCCAAAGACACCATCGTAACCGGGGAGCACGGGGTGGCAGCATCATGTTTTGGGGGTGCTTTCCTGCAGGAGGGACTGGTGCAGTTCACAAAATAGATGGCATCATGAGGCTGGAAATTATGTGGATATATTGAAGCAATATCTCAAGAACACAGTCAGGAAGTTAAAGGTTGGTCATAAATGGGTCTTCCAAATGGACAATGACCCCAAGCATACTTCAAAGTTGTGGCAAAATGGCTTAAGGATAAGAAAGCAAGGTATTGGAGTGGCCATCACAAAGCCCAACCTCAATCCTATATAAAAATGTGTGGGCAGAACTGAAAAAGCGTGTGTGAGCAAGGAGGCCTACAAACCTGACTCAGTTACACCAGCTCTGTCAGGAGGAATGGGCCAAAATTCACCCAAATTATTGTGGGAAGCTTGTGGAAGGCTACTCGAAACGTTTGACCCAAGTTAAACAATTTAAAGGCAATGCTACCAAATACAAATTGAGGGTATGTAAACTTCTGACCCACTGGGAATGTGATGAAAGAAATAAAAGCTGAAATAAATCATTCTCTCATCTATTTTTTGACATTTCACATTCTGAAAATAAAGTGGCGATCCTAACTGACCTAAAACAGGGAATTTTTACTCGGATTAAATGTCAGGAATTATGAAAAACTGAGATTAAATTGATTTGGTTAAAGTGTATGTAAACTTCCGACTTCAACTGTAGGCCTATGGTCTAGGCTACTGAGGTATGCGACTATGATTAGAAAAAGTTACAATGATAGGCTAATATGTCACCCATCAGACTATTCTTGATTTAATCTTGCTTACATATACTAAATAATATATGTGTGAAATTGTTTTGATATAGAATGGACCATTATCATGCACCTGTCTCAACAGAGTCAGGGGAAAAAATACTATCTATGCACTTCAATAGCGAATTGAGGATGCTTTTCCCGTGGTTCATTTTCATGCCAGCTAGGTAGGCTATACTCCTGTTGTAAAGATAAGCAATTGCTTAATATTAGGAAAGTTGATAAATAAATATAGCAGGCCAAGCCTATAAAAAGCTGATGTGATCCTCCTTTCAATAGATGCCATCACTATGTTTTCTCGTGCATTTGCATAGCGTTTGAAATGTTGCGCAACATAGCTCATGGGCCTCATGAAGTGTTTGATAGATTTTCGATTACATTTGCATTGATGTCAGAGCGGTTAGAGGGACAATAGAGTCCTGAGTACCAGGCAGTAGCAAGTTTGGCAGGCTACTAAGACCATCAGCAGCATCAGAGCTTGGAGAAGCCTAATTGCCGTGACTAAACGGTCATGTGGAATTTGACTGCCTTCTGACTCGTGACGGCCAGTGTGCAGTAATTATAGTAAGGAGGTTGTGTAAGGTAAGGGAGCAGATGAGTGTTTCCGAGTGCTTTCTAGAGGTTATGTATTGAAGCCTCTAAGTGTGGGTGTGTTTGTGTGTGTGTAAGTGAGAAGGCGGACTGTGTTGTACCCTCTGTCCTCTCTGAAGGGGTTAGTGTGTGAGGGCTCTAGCCTGCTGCTTCTGATGCTGTGCCCTCTGAGGAAGAGCATCCTGAAAAGCATGACCATCCTTTCACCAGGACACACACATATCAACCTCCACATAGGTGAGTGTGTCTGTTGATTTAGTCTGCCCTACTCATAATACTCATGAAAGTTGTTGTTTTTTAGAGATTAGTGTGTTCACTCTTCTATGAAGTTGATGTGTGTTCTCAGTTTGATTTAATCAGTYTGATTTAATCAGTTTGATTTAATCTCATTCCCAGACATTTCCGCCCAAATGCGTGAAGAGTCTGGTGGGACAACGTGTCAAACTTGGCCTTCGTTAGCCAAYACAGAGTGCCAGGAGAATATCCCAGCACATAGGCATTGGCTTAATCGCCTTAATCTACCAACCAATCATCTCCCATAACAACTTCCACCTAACCATCCCCCGTATGCTAGCACACCACAAGCAGAGGTACGCCTCACCATTCTGTGATTAAAATTAAMTGACAAACACTTTACTCAGTAGGYCCCATAGAATTCTATGGTCACYCCCAGTAAGGCCAACTTTGAGTGGTTGATATCCCAAGCGTATATGCGCTGTGTGCAATAGCCTGGGGATGAGGTTTGACCATGTATTGACCATGKTGTGTGATCTATCTGTGGTCAAAGGGAGCTGGGGTGCAGACTGTGGGAGTGGTGCTCTTGGAGGTGTTTGGGGTGGAGAAGACAGTGGACTCAGTGGAAGACATCCCAGCCATTTGGCAGTGTTGGCACTGCTACTTCCTACCTGATGGGTAAGTGGACATCACGTCCACTTACACAATCAATCAGGCAAAATTATATATGGCCTTTTTCTTTTATCACAAAGTGTTTTTACAGTAACCCGGCCTAGACTAGAGAAACCTGGGACATACAGGGCACCACTGCTCTTGTCATCTCTTTTGTGTGATATCACATCCTGTTCCTGTTTAGGCACCTGGCCAGCTGAGCCCCAAATACACAGATACACACACACTATTAGGAATGTACAGGAGGAGTTGAAGGCGAAGCATGCCTCATACCTGCGGCAGCACCCGGAGCTCCGCGCCATGATATACGACTTCTTGCACTTCCTGTTCATGTTCATGTTCGTCCGCGAGGACTACTCCCCCTTCGCCTCCCGCCGACCCCCGGGRGGTACCTTCAACACCTCCTCACCTTGAGGACACTCAGAGTGGCTGAGTCTCAATATTGTTGTACCTTCCTCTCACAGGCACTTTGAGGACAAAACTCTTCTGGTTAACACTCAAGATAAAATATGAACGCTTTAATGGATTTTTTTATTTCACTGTCTACTGGTTTTGTTGGTATGAGCTGCACTGAAACAAATTCCAATCAACTCTGTTGATATGGCAATTGCAAGAGTTACAGTTCTGTCAGTTGGTGTGAAGAAAATAAAATGTATTTTTCTTGTCTTGTATATTTTCCATGCTTTATTTCTGTTAAAATTAAGAACTTTATCCTTGAGTCCTTTGCTTCTGTTCACCSCATAAATTTGTAAGAAAAAAGTTAGAAATTAAACTAATGCTATTGTTTGGATAACTTTGCTGCCCTGTTTTCCTACGGATATTGTCATGTATACTCCCAACACATATCAATTAATTAAATCGGAAGAAGGAAAGGAGGGAAAAGGGGATACCTAGTCAGTTGCACAACATAATGCATTCAACCGAAATGTGTCTTTCGCATCACTGACAGCTGAAAAAGATGTTGAACTTACATAACGCAATACATTTAAAAACCACAAAATAGTTTTGTGTAACATAAACATATAACAACCTATAAACAAATTTAACATAAACGAACATTTAACATATCAAGAAAACAAACAATCGCAGATGTTTTGTTGTTGTACAACATCCCTCATTTTGACGTCACCACAATCGACTTCAACGATGGCAGTCTCACATGCTGACCACACCGGTCGCGTCACGTGCGCGAGCATTGCAAAATAAATGTACACATACATGCTATCATTGTACCCACACTGCTCGCGCACGCCAACGAGCGTCTGCATTGCCATGCGCTAAAATAGAAGTTCTATTTGTGACGCAGAACGCACTGCAAGTCTTGCCTCTCCTATCTCCTCATTGGTTTTTAGAAGCATATACCCACGTGCCATCTTCTCATTGGTTTTTAGGAACATATACCCACGTGGGTGATTGAAATATGAACTGAGGTCGGTTGTGGTAATGCACCTTATTATGAAAGTTAGTTGCCAATCGCCATAATAAGTCCAAAAAAGAAAAAGARGCTTGGAAGGAGGAGAGATGACTAGAAACGATTCGGTTGACCATTTTATGTGAGGATTAATGGTCGGAGTAGAGGACCTTGTGCATTTCAAGAAAAATAACAACTCAATGTTTATATCCCAAGACAAATTAGCTAGCAACAGCAAGCTAGCAAGCTAAATAGRACAAATTAACTAGCAACTGCAAGCTAGCTAGCTAAATTGCCATACATGTTTAATGCTTTTCGACCTGTCCCCCAATTAATATAATTGGTTCAGAGTTTGTTTTGATATTCAACCTGCATGTCGTGATCGCGTTTGGTGTGGGGGGACAMAATCAATTTGAGGACTTTGGGCAGGGTGTCAGACGAAGTATGTAGCGAACATAGAGAAGCGGAAGAATATTCAGTTTGCCTTGTCAGAGATATCGCCTGTGACTAATTTACATATGTAATAACGTACAGACAAACATAGTTCCATGTTAAAAAAACGTATAAGAATTTACACCCTTTTAGTCAGATACATTTTTGAGATGCTCCAAGGCTTCCTGGAGCCCAACTACATTAATCAATGTGTCTGTGTATCAAGGCCCCCTACATTTTAAGCACTGGTTAGATGGGAAGAGCCATTGCTCCACGCAGGCCTTGCATTCGATGATTGTCTTGCAGCATTGGCCCAGGACTGCTTCTTTCATTGTTGCTGTATCAACAAAAAAAAGGGAGAAAAATCTAAAGTATATTTAGGCCAGAGTCAAATTGAATGGCTTTTAAAGGGCTCCAGGGTTGATTTAAATGACATGGTAGTATTTACATAAAGTATAACATAATGTTAAAGAGTAAAACAATTAGAAAATCTTATGTTTGATTCATTAACAAACAACTGAACTATACACACTTTGTGTTTTAAAAGCCTTTATGAATCCTATACTATAGGGGTGCTGTAGGCCTACAAGCGACTAGACACGGGAACTCCTAGATTAACAATGCTGATCAGTATTTATAATACACAAAGACCTGCAATGCTACACTTTACAGTCAATCACACTTTTAGTGGATTAGTTTGATTATTTTCTTCATGTTACATTTTCTTCATGTTTGAGGTTAAAACAGTTTCCCAAGCCTGCGGATTAAATGCCGGTGTGATCTGTTTTTTCAATAGAATACTTTGCTGAGCCTACTTTCAACTGGCCTTTACCAAATAGGACTTAATACCCAGGACAACATGGTTTTGATGTTGCGCAACCTTTTAACTTCAACCCCAGCTCTGATTCAACCACAAATTATATTTTACTATGCACCGTCAATTAAAGAGGGACACTGTTTTTTTTTCTAAAGTCATCTATAATGTTAGCATGTTCCGTTTTGAATCACTGCTGAATAAGCGGTTACTGTACTTCTATTGGGATCAACAGTGCCTTTGAACAGACCCTGTGTAAAGCACAAGCTGGCTTCAGAATCCGGAGAGGCTTTATGGACCACATATTTACATTAAGAAACATGATGGAGTAATGCTTGGAATGGAAAAACCTGCTGTAACTGATTTGACATACCTTGCAAAGAAAACTCCACCTCTAAAAAGACATCAAGCACAGACTACACAAGGCAARAYACTCCTGACAACATCTGGGACATGTATAAATGTATCAATACAGCCCAAAGACATCTACAACAATGGGAAATCAGTCSTACTGAACAACAKCTAAMGCTGGAGAACCATCGAGACTGACATGAACTYGCTATCCACAACAATTTCCAAAGGCCTAACAAGGTCTCAAACCAGGACCTCTACAAGACCAGTTCAGATGTATAAGAGACATAACTCAAAGAACACTCCTTGTCTCGGACACGTTCTGAGSATGGAACCTAATTCCATAGCCAAGAATGCCGTAATGCCAAAGACCACCTGGTGCCGCACTGTGAAGGGACAATTGAAGACCCTCGGCCCATCTAGCAGGGGCTTGGAGTTAGGCACCTGCTGCTGAAGGATTTGCTGGTGGAGCCAGGTTAGCTGCCGCACAGAGGCCATCACTGCAGGAGTCAGCAGCAAGAACCACCTCCTCAATCTTGCTCGGCACCCTCTCTAGCAAAGAGGAGTCTTCTTCCCCGCAGCAACCCCACTTCCTCCAACCGAAAATTGAGACACAGGGCAACATCTAGAATTAGTATTGATAAAATCAAGTCCAGACCTTAGATAGGACATTGTTTTGTCCATAGGGTAATGCCTATTGGCTGGTAAATCCTTTCCTTTAGAAATATGTTTAAAATGTACTTACAATAGCCTGACACTTTAAGGAGTCTTGGACATGAGGCAGGTGCATTTCTATTAACAATAACTYATACAAACCAGTCATATCAATGGATATAAGGATAGGAATTAAGAATAAAATGTATATTTGTTACAGATTGAAAACTAGTGGGCAACAGTTACCGTCTTTTTTGCCTCGATCTCCCCAAGTCCAGGAGTGTCACGACTTCCACCGAAGGTGKCTCCTCTCCCTGTTCGGGCGGCGCTCGGCGGTCGTCGTCACCGGTYTACTAGCTGCCACCGATTCCTTTTTMTTTTCTGTTAGTTTTGTCTTGATTGTTTTCACCTGTATCTTATTTGTTGTTAATYAGGGGCTATTTAAACTCCCAGGTCCCGCCTGCTGTTGTGCGGGCTTATCCTTTATGTCAGTGGTGTATTATTGKTTTGCGCTTACGTGTTTGMTGTCYGTTATTTTCCCTGGTTGAGGGACTTRTCGGTTTATTGGTCATTTTGCCTGGTTGTTGGCTGGACCCAGCTGAATAAAACGTATTCACTGAAAGCACTGCTCTCTGCGCCTGACTCCACACCCACCCCTCCTAGCGATCCGTGACAAGGAGCATCTCTTCTGTTACCGTAATGATCTTTCTTGACCGTATTTTGCAATAGGATGAACCTGTGGAGAGAATATCTTTTAGTTGAAAAATTAATAAAAATTTTAGGGAGGCTTTGTCATTCACCAAAGTTTTGACACATGTTTTTATAGGGTTCGATGTGCGCTACCGTAAGGAGACAACAAACAGCATATCACAATGTTAAAATAAGCAACATAAAATCTAGATGTCCGGCCTTGGCCTATTCAGGGACTTCAAGTGATTAGAGTACACCCCATGCATAATGTACACTGTTGTGAAAAAGTGAATACACAAGGAGAAATATGTGGCTTTAGATGAACTAAAACATTTATTTGAATTCTGACTGTCTAAATAAAGGTAAATATGTACACAATAACACTTTGTGGTGTTAAGACATTTGGAATTAAACATCGGCCTATTGCAAATGTCACGTCTATTTTACCTTTGAAAATGTTCCCTAATAAAATAGTTGCTAGACGAAACATGCAGCATCCTCAGACTGTGACCGTGCTTCCCACCTGCAGCGCACCCACCACAATGTTCCTTTTGAAAACAGGCAAACACAGACACATTTGGAAAACATGATCTGATACCATTTAAACACATATCTATGTGACATTAATGTCACAATTTAATGTATGAGAATGACTGTCAGTCACTCTCATAGTGACAACACCAGTCCTATCAGCCAGTAGGACTATCATCCTATCAGCCAGTCAATGGCCACATTTTATCAATGGCAATTTGAATGCACAGAGATACCGTGATGAGATCCTGAGGTCCATTGTCGTGCCATTCATCCGCCGCCATCACCTCATGTTTCAGCAYGATAAWGCACGGCCCCRTGTYGGAAGGATSTGTACACAATTCCTGGAAGCTGAAAATGTCCCAGTTCTTCCATGGCCTGCATACGCAACAGACATGTCAACCATTGAGCATGTTTGGGATGCTCTGGATCGACACGGATGACAGCGTGTACCAGTTCCCGCCAATATCCAGCAACTTTGCATAGCCATTGAAAAGGAGTGGGACAACATTCCAGAGGCCACAATCAACAGCGAAGGAGATGTTTTGCGCTGCATGAGGCAAATGGTGGTCACACCAGATACTGACTGGTTTTCTGATTCACGCCCTACTTAAAAAATAAATAAAAAAGATATCTGTGACCAACAGATGCATATCTGTATTCCCAGTCATGTGAAATCCATAGATCGGGGCATAATGAATTTATTTCAATTGACTGATTTCCTTAAATAAACTGTAACTCAGTAAAATCCTTGAAATTGTTGCATGTTGCCTTTATATTGTTTTCAAAGAGTGTAGATGGCTTCAGCTCTAAGATTGTAGGCCACGCTACAATGACAGTTTAAAACAACCTTGTCATTTATGATGTCTAAAGGTGGAAATGTAAAGGTAAGTAAGCTGTTAGGTAAGGATATGCACAACAAGATGACATTTATACAAAAATAATATATTCCATTATCGTCCACAATGCCACTTGGCCTATCGTTGAAGAAAGGGGAAAACATTCTCTGTAAAAAACAGACAGACAATTTTTTTGTATGCAGTTCAAGGATAGTACAGTAGAGGCGAAATCCATGCTCTAACAACTTGAGGTGAGGATTGGTTTTAAATCAAAAACTTGTGCATACCTCTCTACCAGGCGGTGTCAGAGGAAGGCCTGAAAATTGTCAA
Source organism: Salvelinus sp. IW2-2015 (assembly GCF_002910315.2). Classification (NCBI taxonomy): domain Eukaryota; kingdom Metazoa; phylum Chordata; class Actinopteri; order Salmoniformes; family Salmonidae; genus Salvelinus; species Salvelinus sp. IW2-2015. Next base: position 2,058,964 of record NC_036871.1, read on the forward strand.
GACCCCAACCACCCCAGTCATAGACTGTTCTCTCTACTACCGCATGGCAAGCGGTACCGGAGTGCCAAGTCTAGGACAAAAAGGCTTCTCAACAGTTTTTACCCTCCAAGCCATAAGACTCCTGAACAGGTAATTAATGGCTACCCGGACTATTTGCATGGTGTGCCCACCCAACCCCTCTTTTTACGCTGCTGCTACTCTCTGTTTTCATATTCATAGTCACTTTAACTATACATTCATGTACATACTCCAATCAGCCTGACTAACCGGTGTCTGTATGTAGCCTCGCTACTTTTATAGCCTCGCTACCTGTCTTTTTACTGTTCTTTACCTACCTATTGTTCACCTAATACCTTTTTTTTGCACTATTGGTTAGTAAAGTAAGCATTTCACTGTAGGTCTACTAACCTGTTGTATTCGGGCACGTGACAAATACATTTTGATTTGATTTGAGATTCCGTAGACTCATAATGAGGAGAATGAAGACTCACCCCACCATTAAGTATGCAAGACTATCACGGCTACTAAGGGGAGGTGGCAGAATGCTATCCCAAGAAAAGTCACGCAAAATGTTTCAAGCACCTAGAAATGAAAAGCCAACATGCCTACGAGATGCATGCAGATACGCCCCCCAAGACACCAAAGAAAACGGTTAAGAGAGGATGGCCTCTATGAAAATTACACAGTAGACAGCAAGCAATGATGCAGGCATGGGGTTATTAACTGACTGGATTGACTAGGTGTAGAATGAAGTTGGTTGTAGGAGTACTACTGAGGTTAATGTAAAATGACCCTGTACTAATGAACAATTGCAATGTCTATCCTACCTGGGATTCTGTGTGCATTCCGAGCTTCGACTATGCGTCTTAAATCTATTTTGCTTACTCCACAGGTCAGTTTGGAGACATAATATGCATCAGGAGAGACAATAGTTGTGTTTTCTAAGGGCTCAGCAGTAATTTTCACCCCCAAGTTGCTTTATAGTGGTATGTCTGACTGTCTCTTATCTCTTTCACTCCCTGCAGGGTTGTGTCTATGATCTCTTTTAAGCCTTGAGGCGCTTTCTCACAGACACCCTGTTTTGACTGCATAACTACCACATCTCTCAGAATTTTCTTATAAGAGCAGAGACTAGAAAAGAACTGTTGAACAAATTAAACCTTATAATGCATTATATATATTTGCTAATCTGTAGTCCAGGACCCTATACATGTAGTGAGGGAGGGTCTTATAGCCCTTCCCTTCTATTATACAACATAAGCATAATCAATTATTATAATCACATCAATCATTTGGTGCAATGACCCCAAGGTGAACCCCATCAATGTGTTCTGTAGTGTGAGAGAGAAGTGTTTTTGGGGGGTTGGCGGGGGGGGGGGGGGTGAATTGTTCTTGGACTGCATATAGAAAGAGGCTGGACATTCTCTCAGTAACATACATGACATGTTTTTATCTGAAGAAGATATGTTTTATTTGGAACTGAGAGTGTGGCGGCAC
>NC_036871.1:2060485-2120488 GCF_002910315.2 Salvelinus sp. IW2-2015
TTTGCATACCGCCCAAACAGATCCACAGATGATGCAATCTCTATTGCACTCCACACTCCCTTTCCCACCTGGACAAAGGAACACTTATGTGGAATGCTATTCATTGACTACAGCTCAGTGTTCAACACCATAGTACCTCAAAGCTCAACTAAGCTAAGGATCCTGGGACTAAATCCTCCCTCTGCAACTGGATCCTGGACTTTCTGACGGGCTGCCCCAGGTGGTGAGGGTAAGTAGCAACACATCTGCCACGCTGATCCTCAACACTGGAGCTCCACAGGGTGGCGTGCTCAGTCCCCTCCTGTACTCCCTGTTCACACACGACTTCATGGCCAGGCGCGACTCCAACACCATCATTAAGTTTGCAGACGACACAACAGTGGTAGGCCTGATCACGACAACAACGAGACAGCCTATAGGGAGGAAGTCAGAGACCTGGCCGGTGGTGCCAGAATAACAACCTATCCCTCAACGTAACCAAGACTAAGGAGATGATTGTGGACTACAGGAAAAGGAGGACCGAGCACGCCCCCATTCTCATCGACGGGGCTGTAGTGGAGCAGGTTGAGAGCTTCAAGTTCATTGGTGTCCACATCAACAACAAACTAGAATGGTCCAAAACACACCAAGACAGTCGTGGGAGGGCACGACAAAGCCTATTCCCCCTCAGGAAACTAAAAAGATTTTGCCTGGGTCTGAATCTTCAAAAGGTTCTACAGCTGCAACATCAAGAGCATCCTGACTGGTTGCATCACTGCCTGGTACAGCATTGCTCGGCCTCTGACCGCAAGGCACTACAGAGGGTAGTGCGTACGGCCCAGTACATCACTGGGGCTAAGCTGCCTGCCATCCAGGACCTCTCTACCAGGCGGTGTCAGAGGAAGCCCTGAAAATTGTCACAGACCCCAACCACCCCAGTCATAGACTGTTCTCTCTTACTACCGCATGGCAAGCGGTACCGGAGTGCCAAGTCTAGGACAAAAAGGCTTCTCAACAGTTTTTACCCTCCAAGCCATAAGACTCCTGAACAGGTAATTAAATGGCTACCCGGACTATTTGCATGGTGTGCCCACCCCAACCCCTCTTTTTACGCTGCTGCTACTCTCTGTTTATCAATTCATAGTCACTTTAACTATACATTCATGTACATACTACCTCAATCAGCCTGACTAACCGGTGTCTGTATGTAGCCTCGCTACTTTTATAGCCTCGCTACCTGTCTTTTTACTGTTCTTTACCTACCTATTGTTCACCTAATACCTTTTTTTTGCACTATTGGTAGAGTGTAGTAAGCATTTCACTGTAAGGTCTACTACACCTGTTGTATTCGGCGCACGTGACAAATACATTTTGATTTGATTTGAGATTCCGTAGACTCATAATGAGGAGATAGAAGACTCACCCCACCATTAAGTATGCAAGACTACGGACTACGGCTACTAAGGAGGAGGTGGCAGAATGCTACATCAAATTGGAGTGGGTCTAGGGTTTCTGGGATAATGGTGTTGATGTGAGCCATTACCAACCTTTCATGGCTATGGACGTGAGTGCTACGGGTCTGTAGTCTTTTAGGCAGGTTGCCTTTGTGTTCATGGGCACAGGGACTATGGTGGTCTGCTTGAAACATGTTGGTATTACAGACTCCATCAGGGACATGTTGAAAATGTCAGTGAAGACACCTACCAGTTGGTCAGCACAATCTGTTTCTGACCTCAACTTAATATTTTTCTTGCTGCTTCCTGCTGTTAGAAAATGTTACCCAGTACATGTATTGCTTTTTTGGTTTCTTGTTTGGAGCTCTAATTGTCAGCCGACCTTGGCTGTTACTACCCGGCATGACCGTAACTGCATATGAGGACACTGAGGTCCGGACCTCTGTATTTTTTTGTAATTATGCTTATATTTTTGTGGATAAAAATATGTATTTTGTATACAATAAAGAAAATCTATTCCGGGTCAACATCTTAATATTGCTCCCAGCTTTAATCAAAGCTCAGAACGCTTATATTCTTGATTCTTTATATGTTTTTTTCGTTGTGTTTGCCCGCCTCTCCCAAATTTGCCTCCTGTATTATTCTTTTAAGCTGCACATTCACCACTCTCTCTCAAAAGGCTAAATCTGTCCTCTCGTGGCACAGACCGAGGGCATGAGAAGTGAAACGAACTACCCCAGCTTGCAGTTGGCTCAAGTAGGCAACAAGAGCCGCTGTTGTGAGATGACGAATGCGTGCAGAACTGGTAAATGGCAGCTTATAGATATGTTAGTCAGTCAGATGGCTAGCTGCCGGTAGAGACTTCTATTGCAGTAACGTTGAAGGACTCTGACAGGTATTACTTAGCCAGCTAGAGGGATGAAGTAAGAAGCTAAAGCTAACATTACAGAGCCTACTTTAGCAGGAGCAAATAATACTCTAATAAGTTCTCATAATAATCAGTCATTGGCTTCATCAATAAGTGCATCGATGACGTCATCCCCACAGTGACTGTACGTATATACCACAACCAGAAGTCATGGATTACAGGCAATATCCACACTGAGCTAAAGGCTAGAGCTGCCTCTTTCTAGGAGAGGGACTCTCTATGCCCTCCGACGAACCATCAAACAGGCAAAGCGTCAAAACAGGACTAAGATCGAATCGTACTATACCTGCCCCGACGCTCGTCAGATGTGACAGGGCTTGCAAACCATTACAGACTACAAAAGGGAAGCACAGCCGAGAGCTGCCCAGTGACACGAGCCTACCAGGTGAGCTAAATTACGTCTATGCTCGCTTCAAAGCAAATAACACTGAAACATGCATGAGAGCACCAGCTGTTCCAGACGACTGTGTGATCACGCTCTCCGCAGYCGATGTGAGTAAGACCTTTAAGCAGGTCAACATTCACAAGGCCAGACGGATTACCAGGACGTGTACTGCAAGCATGCGCTGACCAACTGGCAAGTGTCTTCACTGACATTTTCAACCTCTCCCTGTCCGAGTCTGTATTACCAACATGTTTTAAGCAGACCATTATAATGTGTATTATTGATGGGCTGGAATAGAAGTCTGCTCAACCAGTAGATCAGGGAGTGGAGCAAGGTTGGCCACCTCTGGTATGGACAATKTTTTGTTMATCCGAAATTATGCTTTAGTAATAATAGCTTACTTACTAAAATGTCTGACATTTACAAACGAGTTAGCGTACTTGTAAATGTTTTAWTTATATGTTTAATTCAATGTGGATTAATTGAAGTGTTTAATTGTATTTTAATTGTTAACTTAAAAAATATTATTCAAGAGGAACTAGTGTTTATTAATCAAAGATCACAATTCTGGGATAAAAAGGGGTGAAGGGGATCAGTCTCTAATTTGTTTGTGTTTCTGTGTTGCTTTCTCATATTAAAATAATGTTTTTGTACAGTTGCGAGCTCTCTAATCTTTTTTATTTGATTGTCACTCTGTCTCAGGATATCAGCCATGTGCCATAGGCCTACAGTATGATGGCATTACTGGCCTAATGGGCATGTGCAATGTGCCCCTTGTCATTGTAGATCTGAAGCAGAGAATAGMTAAACACACAGCATTTGCATATTGTTGAGCTATATGTTTCTGACATTTGAAATTGTTTAGAGCAGGTCCTTGTATTAAAGGTACAAATAAGAATCTGACAATTTGTAGGCTAATTAAAAGTATCARAAAGGAAAATAGCGTGACGTGGGGAGCCTTGYAATTTTAACGCAATTWCCTTTACCYAAAGTACCTATAGGCCTATGTATTTTACAGGAAGTGARCWTTAATCATCAATGTYATGACACRGATATAATGAAAGAGCCATAAGGTATAATATAWKRGATTCATAATGTTAAGATACCATAATCCAATTGGTAGCWTATTACACTGGTGATTCCTWCCCTTTGGTGTGCAGTTCACAATTTTATTTAGTCAACACATTCACAAATGGTGGCTTTGATCATAGTTTTKAAGTTTAAAGCYGATTTATGCTTGATCCTGCAATGTGGCCGGAGGCTCCATACGGAGAGTGTGATGCAATTGTGGAGCCTCCTRAGGCTTGCATTGGCCAAATCAAGCTCTGTACCGCACTCCCAAATTGTGTAACAAAGCGGAGGGCTCCGTATAGCTCCGCATTGACATGATTGGTTGACGGTAGGTGGAGGCGGTAAGTCCTGTATAAACAAAAACTCACTTCCTTGACAACTGACTGCCCTACCAAGCAAAAAGGCAGTAATTACTCAAAGCTTGGAACTGAGAAAAATGGCTTTTATTTACATTGGTCTCACAGTAACATTATACAGTTACTGCTAACATGACCCCCATTTTCCCCATTTTCTCCAGGACCCCCATTGTCTCCAAAACAAKACAATAGAGGCATGATACTTGTCCACATGATTAAGAATGTCTTTAATGTATCAAAAATGACAACACATTTTCCACCAAATGAGCAGTTTCTGCCTTTTTGCTTGGTAGGACAGAACAGCTCTNTGATTAAGAATGTCTTTAATGTATCAAAAATGACAACACATTTTCCACCAAATGAGCAGTTTCTGCCTTTTTGCTTGGTAGGACAGAACAGCTCTTCTCCGCAAAGTACAGGAAGTATGAATGCCCCGACTTCTGTTCGAGGCCGCATCGCAGTAAATGCTGTACGGCCAGTGCAGATGCCAGACTGACCATAAATCGGCTTTTAGGTTGATTGATGTTCATAGCTACGTAGCTAGCAGGACAAACCAAACATTGTTGTGCAAATCTCTATTCACCCACCATCAACACCAACAATCTCTGCAATCCTCCTCCATGCCATTGACCTTCTGATTTTGTCTCTGTATTCTAGTAAAGTGACATTATATAGAATTGGAAAACCAGACACATCGATGTTGCCTTTCCGACATCTTTTTTGGTTTTGCTTGCCCGGAACTAACGACAGGCGGAACTATTGCCACGTTCAAAACAACTGGGAACTCGGAAATCTCAGACTTCCGACTTCAGTGCTTTGAAGACAACTAGGAACTCTGAAAAAAATAGCTCCAACTGGGAAAAATAGTTTTGAAAGGTCATCCAAGTCGGAAACTTGGGCGTCTTTCTTGAGCTCCAACTTTCCTACCTGAAAATCACTGGCCTCATGATTTGACCTTATTTTTCCCCTGAGTTCCTAGTCTTGAAACCACGATACAGTGCCTTCGGAAAGTATTCAGACCCCATTTCTTTTCCCACATTTTGTTACATTACAGCCTTATTCTAAAATGGATTAAAAATACAAAAACTCGTCAACAATCTACACACAATATCCCATAATGACAACCCAAAAACAATATTTTTTATTTATTTTTGCAAATTTATTACAAATAAAAAACTGAAATACCTTATTTACATACGTTTTCAGACCCTTTGCTATGAGACACAAAATTTAGCTCAGGGGCATCCTGTTCCATTGATCATCCTTGAGATGTTTCTACAACTTCATTTTAGTCCACTTGTGGTAAATTCAATTAATTAGACATGATTTGGAAAGGCACACACCTGTCTATATAAGGTCTCACGGTTGACAGTGCACATCAGAGCAAAAACCAAGCCATGAGGTTGGAGAATTGTCCGTAGAGCTCCGAGACAGTTTTATATCGAGTCACAGATCTGGGGAAGGGTACCAAAACATTTCTGCAACATTGAAGGTTCCCAAGAACACAGTGGCCTCCATCGTTCTTGAATGGAAGAAAATTGGAACCACCAAGACTCTTCCTAGAGCTGGCCGGCCAAACTGAGAAATCTGGGGTGAAGGGTCTTGGTCAGGGAGGTGACCAAGAACACGATATTCACTCTGACAGAGCTCTAGAGTTCCTCTGTGGAGATTGGAGAAACTCCCCAAATACAGGTGTGCCAAGCCTGTAGCTTCATACCCAAGAAGACTTGATGCTGTAATCGCTGCCAAAGGTGCTTCAAAGTACTGAGTAAAGGGTCTGAATACTTATGTGTTATTTCTGTTTTTTTAATTTTCAATTCATTTGCAAACATTTCTAAAAACCTGTTTTTGCTTTGTCATTATGGGGTATTATGTGTAGATTGATGAGGGATTTATTATTTTTGCAGTCAATTTTAGAATAAGGCTGTAACCTAACAAAATGTGGAAAAAGTCAAAAGGGTCTGAATGCTTCCTTAGGCACTATTACATACATTTCCTCAACTATCCTGTACCCCAGCACATTGACCCCCTATACATACTGCAGCCTCGTTTTTGTTATGTTATTGTAACTTTTTAAAACTTTAGTTTATTTAGTAAATTATTTCTTAACTCTATTTTTCTTAAAACTGCATTGTTGGTTAAGGGTTTGTAAGTAAGCATTTCACGGTGAGGTCTGCACCTGTTTTTTTCTGCCCATGTGCCAAATTAATTTTGATTTGATTAATATAAGGAATTTTAAATGATTCATACTTTTACTTTTGATACTTAAGTATTTTTTAGCAATTACATTTACTTTTGATACTTAAGTATATTTAAATCCAAAACACTTTTAGACTTTTACTCAAGTAGTATTTTACTGGCTGACTTTCACTTTTACTTGAGTAACTTTCTATTTTAAGGTATCTATACTTTATCTCAAGTATGACAATTGGATACTTTTACCACCACTGATCATGATTGATCGTACATTCCAACACAGTAGCCAGCGGCATGCGCTTAAACGATTGTTTGCGGACCGCCATATTATCATAGAAGAAGAAGAAGACAAAGAGGAAGTAGGACGACTAGGTGAAATTACYACGCATGCGCAGTGTGAGAGGTATCCAAAATACTTCCTGGTCAACATAGGCACTCTGTTTACATTTTATTGATGCTAAACTACATTTGATTTCGAGGCGTAGGCATYTATGCTTTTCTACAGACTATTTCTTCTACACTTCGTATTAACAATCCTGAAAGCATTTCCTTTAGTAATGGCAAATTCCGTTGCTTTTCACACTCAGCTAGCCTCCATCATGGAGGTTTTGGCWAATGCGGCCGTGGCTGAAATCTGCGAGCTTGTTGACAATGGCTATGCCGTCCTGCATGTGGAGATATCTCGAGGCCAGAAGGAGAATGAAGCTTTGAGGAGAAAACTACGGCTGATGGAGATGAAAGTGTCTAGTGCGAGTGCTCTGAGAGAGGRAATGGGAAACTCCATCCTTCTGCACAGTCGCTCTCGAGCTCACCTTGGCATGGAATCGAAAAGGACATCAAACAGTACGTTACATTTACTGGTTATAACAATTCATTTACATTCATTGGTTACATCATTTTAGAAACGAATTGTTTTAAGACGGCATTAATAAAGTCTATTGTGTCTGGATGCATGCTTTTCCCCTCTACTCATTTTAGGCGAGGTACGATGTCGGAGAGCAATTGATTCCCAGTTGGTTACCAGCATGTTTAGGCACAGAGAGTCCTCAGGTGACACTGGACAAACGACAACACAGAGAAAGGTAAGCTTTACGTTTGCCTCGGTGTGCCTCATTTTCCCACAATATTTCAAAAAAGGCAGCCTAATATTTCACAATGGTTATCAACACCACCTAGGTCTGAAAGCAAAAATGACCTAGCCTACCTAGGCTTAGTGGTCAWCTTGCAGTAAAGCGATGTTGTTTAACCTGTTTACTGTGCGGTTAGTGCTCTTGTTGTATCTTTTCAGTTTTTTTTGACTGTGACATGTGTAAGGTGTACCATTTTTCTCACAGTTTGTGCACAGTAAGTGGATTATTCCCAGTTATATCTGGCATCCCAACTGATTTTACACAGCCTGCAGGGTTGGAAGAGAGAAACCCCAAATCACCTACCATCAAAGAGGAGATGTGGGATGAATCCTGGGAGAATCATGACCAGTGGGAGAGACTGAGTAGCGGTAAGTAAAATGGTAGACAAGCTTAAGTGTTTTCATCATACCTTTTGGAAAAATGTTTTCATACACACCTCATTCCACTTTGATGCTTTCAGTTATGCCTTTTCCCATAAATATGAATGAGTCAACCTTTCTATTGATCCAATAACTGAATACTGTCATGTAAAGTGATTGCAACAATGTTAAACTACATACGGCATACAATTTAATACATTTATTTAAGTACAACTGAATTCATGTCAGTTTTTGCTTTCATATAGACTATAGATGTATACTGATGTGATTTTTGATGATTACCTTCATGATGAGCATCCAGTTTATAGTGATTCACACACACACGGCCTTGTTGATTCTATAGGAGCTTTARATCACAGTGCTGATGGAGGAGAAAGGCAATCCAACGTCGACACAGAGGCTGCTCAACCAATCAGCAAACAGGAGAACGCCAGCTCTTGTTTATGGGTGAGTGGTGAAACGGACAACAGCCTCCTGCCAGGATCAGATAACCCGAGTGTGAACAAAAGATCTCTAAACCCAGGACTGGAAAATGGTGATGGAATACTTAACAGTGTGGGCTTTGATTGTATGATGTTTGAGMCCCACARACAACTTGGGACCCTTAGCTCACAGGGTCCTGGGGCTGATCTTCCCGAGTGCTCTTACTCTCATGTGGATGTTGTACCTACTCAATCGGATTCAGAGAATGGATTTTCMTATGAAATGAACAAAGTGATTCCCTCCATAACTGAGCACAAAAAACCTGTAGCTTACCAGGACGGTAGACAGAGGGCGCTGTTGCCCTCAGAGCCTCACAGGACTGTAGGAAAAGGCATGGAAACGGGATCCAATGCTTTGGTAATGACGGATGGTTTGGTCTCCCATGACAGTCATAACAATGATGGGAGTAACAATGGCGACGTCTCAGCAGGTAAGCTGTTAATTTGTAGTTTCTGCGGTAAGACTTTGGCTTGTCTGAAGAATCTCAAGACACACCTGAGGGTTCATACCGGGGAGAAGCCRTTCAGCTGCGCACAGTGCGGGAAGCGCTTCTCTGACTCCAGCAACCTCAAGCGACACCAGAGCGTCCACACGGGGGAGAGACGCTACGGCTGCAGCCACTGCGGCAAGCGCTTCGCACAGTCGGGCTCACTCAAAGTCCACATGAGCGTACACACGGGATGTAAGCAGTTCAGATGCCTGCACTGTGGGAAGACTTTCATATCGGCCAATCACCTCAACAGACACATCAGTGTGCACGATGGATAAATACTTTTACCAACAACTTTTCAATGAGTGAAAGTATACCTAAACGTGCTTCAGCCAAGCTTGAACAGAAAAGGGACTCGAGGTTGGCATTTATTGGGATGACTCATGTACTGGAGGCAGCTCTGCAGGGTAGTCAGCCACAGTCATAAAATCAGCTTTTTAAACCAAACACTAAACTTAAATTAAGACCAAAAAGCTAAAACAAAAACAATTTGTACTATATACAGTGCATTCGGAAAGTCTTCAGACCCCTTGACTTTTTCCACATTTTGTTACATTAACCTTATTCTAAATTCGATTAAATTGCCCCCGCCCCTCAATCTACACACACTACCCAATAATGACAAAGCATAAACAGGTTTTTATAAATTTTTGCAAGTTGTAGAAACATCAAGGATGATCAGTGGAGACATGATGCACCTGAGCTCAATTTTGAGTCTCATAGCAAAGGGTCTGAATAATTATGTAAATAAGCTATTTCTTATTTGCAAACATTTAAAGACCTGTTCACCTTTGTCATTGTGTGTCGATTGAGGGACAATTTTAATTTRATCCATTTTAGAATAAGGCTAATGTAACAAAATGTGAAAAAAAGGAAGGGGTCTGAATACTTTCCGAATGCACTGTACATAGCCAATTTTGATTTTGCAGCTGGCCCGTCTAGTGGAAATCGCTCAACTGTGCCTCCAGGACAACAGTCATCCCAATAAACGTCAACCTGCAAAGGAATCAGGYGCTTGACTGACGGACTTTATAGTCCAAAAATGATTCCTTACACTTTTCAATGTGTTTTTGTAACTATCGTTGTTGTTAGTCACTCATCCTGACATGACAGTGCCTCATTTGAGGAAAATAGTGATAGTTTGTAGACGTGTAAGTGGTATTGTCAAACAAATAACTTTCATGGTGCAAATTTTGTAATAGTGTATTAACCAGACAGTTTTTATTTATTTTTTACAATAATACGAGCATGKTGTAGTCATGATTTAATAGGGTTCCTAAAAGAGCCAGTCAAATTGAATGGATGGATGTTGCACAGGCTCACTGCTACATGAAGGCCTCTTACAGTCAATGAAAGATTTACTGCCCTATCAATCTAAGTCGCTACTCCTCAGCTGGTGCAGAAAGGGTTCAGTGGTTTGAACACTGACGAGTCATTCATGATACATTTCACGGTCACGTTATAGACAGAATATTTCCATAGATCCTGAAAATATTGAATCTTAAAAATAAGGTCACATACTTGGACAACTATACAAAATTACATTTAATAAAGTTGTATAAGCCAATTGAGTTGAGCTATTTTACAAATCTGTTAGAGAAGATTAACATTTCAGTGCAATATAGCTCATTAACTATTAAAGAATATAAAAACAGTACAACAGAAATCGATTACATTTTCAGATACATCCATTTGTTAGAATGCATTCAATGTGAGTGCAAAAGACAAACATGCATACAAGGACCACACCTTTTGYAAATGTGGAAACTAGTTGAGTATCAAAGCAATAAAAATGATGATTGTAAAAAAAAAAGGTGACATTTCAAACTGGTTTATGTAAAAGGTACTGTAAGTGACCAAACATGTTTTATGTACACAATAGGAAATTACTTATCTCAAGGTCTTGTAAAGTACATTCAGTATATGCCAATAAATCATGAATATTACAAAGAAATAACAGCCATGTTGTCTACATATACTGTAGTATGTACATTATCTTTTGTTTACAATAAACTAGCAATAAAATGGTTTCTACCGGCGCAACTTTTTTTTTTTATATATTTATTTTGGCTTATTGATGAAGTATTGGTGATTTAACACTTTCTGGTCAGAGAATTGTCTCATTTGGAGTAATCATTCAGATTTGGCACTTGGAGTGAATAAATACAGCAATACTTCAAGTCACTTTTGTTTGGACAAACAGTACATATATGGAGACAATCAAATGCAGCTTTTCTAAAGGACCAACAACATCCAATGTATACAAAGAATGGCGAGTTGAGATGTACAGTACAAARTTAACTAATTATTAAAGTACAAATCACCTATTTTCTTTAGATTCTCAAAAAATCCTGCTGTAGTTTGAGGTCCAAACATGACTCATATGTCAACTGTATAAAGCTATACAATATTCAGCTACTTGCTGTGCCCTRTTCCTTTTCCTGACAGAAAACATACTTTCCTTCTGGGTTGATAAACAACCATAATTACTCAACCTTCAATGCCATTACATACTCAACATTGTACCATTTAACGAGTCAAATAAAGGGAGGGGGTGATTGTTTTATTCTTTGCCGCTGTCATTATGCTCAACATTCACATTCCATTATTTTSATCCACCGATAAGTGGTTGTGGTTAACCACAAGAGGCAGCTAATAGAATGAGTATTATGAAAATGACCACCTCCTCCCCATATTCCTTGAATACAAACATTTTATATACACATTTCAGCGGGCATCCTCACACAGTGCTGACTTTTCTTTTCCAGCAGCATTTTCTGCCACTTCCCTGTATTTGAACTATATCTGATTGCGCTAAAGGATTCCGCAGTCTACTGCCTACTGATATGTAGCCCTGTTTTGTTCAGCAGGCACAGCATGCTATTAGCTAAGCTAAAGAAGGCACTTAGCATGTTGTATTTCCATTTGTTCTATTCAGATTCAAGGTTGCAGCTGTCATTTTTGTGAGGATAAACAGGTCTCAGACTGCAAGCCACTGCTACTTTAATGGCCTTGCATTTGTATTCAAAATACGGAAGCTAGAAAATAAGTAACATTGGACAGCCTTAAAAAAAAACAAGATCAACTATCAACAATATCAATTCAGGTATTTAAAGAATATATTAAAAACGGTTGTGCATAATATATGATATGAATATTACTGGCTTATTTTTTATAATTCAGGATTATGGGAAACATCTTGGACAAGCAAAGGCAGTGATCAGTGAGCAAAATAACTAGCATTTCAAATGTCCGAAGGCATATTTCCAATACAAGTTCAAATACGCAATGCATCGTCACGGTGCATCGTAGTTTACAAAAATACAGTTAAATGATCTTCTCCTACACGCATCTTTGGGTTTCAAATTAAATGCTTTTGATTATGCGTTTTATTGTATTTATTCCACTGATCTCTCATTTTTGCATGACCAGTGTCCCCTATACCTGCTCAACTGAGCCCAGTAACCTGTTTTTAAGACCAGATTAATGGAACTCATGTTACATTATGTGCAAGTGCAATCTCAACGCATTTATCTAATGAAATGTAAGAATCTACATTACTCTTTTTCTCGTGGTCCACATCCACCCTTTTCATATCATAGATTCATTTCATGAGTAAACAGATAGTGTGTGTGTGTGTGTGTGCACGCACAGCTTCCATCTACTCATTTTTGATGTAATATCCTGGAACAAATGAAGAACAAAGTTATTGACCACGTTAATGTAGAACATGTGGTTGCCTGAGGTCAAATAAATGTAATTTAATATTTGAGAATATACTCACCTCGGTCTTCGCTTTTCTCCACTTGCCCATGGACCCAGACTGTGAGACGACTGGAGGAAAGGCAATGCATTAAATTAATGGTCCGAATTTTTAAAACACTTTGCTTCAAAAGCCACACTGAATACACTAGAGGTATACTTACAAGATGTATCATTATCAATATAAATGTGGTGAATGCCATTGTCAGTCCCCACAACAGACACCTGAAAAAGATAAATAGTTTACGTTAGCAGGTTTCTATACAAGAGACCATCGTTAAGGGTCTTTTATCAAATAATTCACAATGATGAATCTATTCAGATTCAAAGTTGCAGCTTGTCATTATTGTGAGGATAAAACAGGTCTCAGACTGGCAAAGCCACTGCTACTTACTGTTTACTTCCTAAAATGTCCAAATATTTTATGCTGGTTTTTTCACAACATTCGGTTAAAAAGTAAATGCCACCCCATACACCTTTATACTGATGGCTTACCTTGAAAATACGGCAGAGAAGATAAAGACCATGAGAATGATGAAGAGAGCTTTCGCCATGGTAAAATCTGAAATGCATAAATATTTTAACAAAACTGACAGAAACCCAATGGAACCTCYTCTCCTGTCTTCATCTAGTACTGTTGAGGTGAGAGGGGAAGCTTGATCTATAATGATATACACAACAGTTGAACATTTGAGAATACACAGAAGAGTGTAGATAATGAGATAACAATGGACTGCAGCKCACCTGCTGGCTGGGGTTTAGGGGGACAGCAGCTATTGGAGAGGAAGGCTGAGGGGGGCGGGACATCCAGAAGGCCACCCAGGGGTTGGCCGAAATGCTCCTGGTGGACGCAGGTCTCCGTGACGATCTCCTCCTGTAGCATTGGCTCGTGAGCCAACTTCGTGGGCATGGAAATGATCTCACTGTCATCTGGAATGGCAAAGGAGACACGACTACAGCTGAGGAAGGTTGTTAGTTTCACGCGTCTATTCAAGGTTGGTGTGGTTTACCCTCGAAGCAGTCTAGGGATGATAATGAGATACCATGTGAGCTTTGGCAGCGCTCATTTTATACATGCAGTGCCTTCGAAAGTATTCAGACCCCTTCACTTTATCCACATTGTTACATTAGCCTTATTCTAAAATTTATTAAATTGTTTTGTCCTCATCAATCTACACACTACCCTGTAATGACAAAGCAAAAACAGGTTTATAAATTGTTACTAAATTATGAAAAATAAAAACACATTTACAAAGTATTCAGACCCTTTACTCAGTACTTTGATGAAGCACCTTCGGCAGCGATTACAGCATTGAGTCTTTAGGTATGACGCTACAAGCTTGGCACACCTGTATTTGGGGAGTTTCTCCCATTCTTCTCTGCAGATCCTCTCAAGCTCTGTCAGGTTGCTGCACAGCTATTTTCAGGTCTCTCCAGACATGTTTGATCGGGTTCAAGTCCGGGCTCTGGCTGGGACATTTAAGGACCTTCAGAGACTTGTCCCGAAGCCACTCCTGCGTTGTCTGGCTGTGTGTTTAGGGTCATTGTCCTGCTGGAAGGTGAACCTTTGGCCCAGAGCTCCCTGGAGCAGGTTTTCATCAAGGATCTCGCTGTACTTTGCTCCATTCATCTTTCCCTCGATCCTGACTAGTCTCCCAGTCCCTGCCRCTGAAAAACATCCCCACAGCATGATTCTTCCACCACGCTTCACCATAGGGATAGTGCCAAGTTTCCTCCAGATGTGACGCTTGGCATTCAAGGCAAAGAATTCAATCTTTGTTTCATCAGACCAGAGAATAGGTATCTGTTATATGTTTAATACATTTGCAAAAAAACTATTAAAAAAACAGTTCGCTTTGTCATTATGGGGTATTGTATGTAGATTGCTGAGAATTAAAAAAAATAAATAAAAAAAAATCAATTTTAGAATAAGGCTGTAACGTAACAAAATGTGGAAAAAGTCCAGAGGTCTGAATACTTTCCGAAGGCACTGTATAAGACAGCAGCCACTTGATAAGAACCTTGCTTAATGGGACAACAACAATACCCTTTACAAGTCCATACATAAACATGGCCAAAATTACATGAAATAAGTGTCACAACAGTTGGCCATCCAAGTGCCTCCCACTCAGACATAGCATAGCAGGCCTTACCATAAGTGAAGCTGCAGCTGGTGTCCAAATCGGTGGTGCTATGCTCCATCCAGGAGGACTCTGCAAGTGGTGGCTGACGCACCCCTCCAAACACTTTCTCATCCAGCCATGACTGACACGTCTCAGTCATGTCACTAAACAGACTAGCTAGAGACCGGCGGGCCTTCCGCCTGCGTCTGAAGATTCTAAGGGGAGGAAAACATAACATATATGTCATACTTTTTATCAGGACAATGTCAACAAATGTGTAAAAGACTAATGTTCTTCATAATATTCCTAATGTGTTTCTTTATATTGCATCTGTGATCACAGTAATAATAAATAATGTTGTCACGATACTTAGTATGACAGACTCCCCAAAAACATCTGTAGACAAATCCTAACTAAAACTACCTTATGTTTCATGTACTTATTTCATGTAACTTGTCATGTTTGCGTAGTGACTTGTAAAGGGTATTGTTATTGTCCCTTTGAGCAAGGTTCTTATCAATTGGCTGTTGTCCTATATGTATTGAATATGAGAGCTGCCAAAGCTCACGTGGTATCTCCTATTATCCCTAGCCTTCCGACCATGACACCAAAGTGGTTTATTTTTGAAGTTATAGAGCACACAATGTTGGTTTGGATAATATTTTCTGCTAAATGGCATATATTACAATATTTGACCAAAAGCAGGTTCTAAAAGGACCATTGGGTATCGTGATACTGTATTGTCACAGTAGTAATAATAAGACAGTGGGGTAAGTTCAAAAGCCCGCAAAACCAGTGGCTTAACCATGCGAAAATTCATCTCTGAACAAATCTCTTACATAATTCCACGAGAACACCAATAAATTATTTAGTGTATCATAGGCTTTCAAATAAAATGACAGCATGATTATGCAATCAAATGTATATTCACCAAAGTACTAAATGTTAAGTCTTTTAACCAAATGCCTGCAAGGCATTGATGTTTTTCATTTTACGAGCAAAATGGCACTGCCTAGGATCTCTTAGCAACGCAAACGGTTGACTTGACTTACGAGCTCCAATTTACAGGACTAACCAGCCTCACATTTTCCGTGCAGCTCTCTCAAATAGGCTAATCCATGACCTCATCCCTTTAAAACAGGGCTCGTGTTTGAACACAGAGCGGCATGGTTATCCACCCCCAAACAGAAATCTGAACCCACTGTCAAGAGCTGCATAACGACGGGGAGAACATTTCCGACCATGACACCAAAGTGGTTTGCTACAGTTCAGAGCAAGGGCACATGTTGGAGTTAGGAATATTATATTTGCCTTTTAAATTATATTCACTGTTATTTAATACCCATAGTCGTTCTACATTTTAAACTATATACACCTCAGAGTTGAGCTTTCACAGTCATTCATGAATGCTAGGTAAACGGTGTCTATTAGTGACTGACATTCAACCAGACCTAGGTAAAATACTGAGGTACACATGATTTAGCTCAAAGTTTGCACTTCTGGGACTATTCTATTGGTTCCATTGCATCTGGCAAACCAAGTATTTGCACAGAAAAAGTATTAACAGAATAGTTCTCTCAGTTCTGGATTCAACGTGGCATGCCTCTTTGGAACAACTGACCTGACTAGATTCTCTTTGTAGGACAGTTTGATTTTGGAGGGGGTGAGAGAGACATTGCCCTCGTCATCCCAGGTGTAGCTGTCCTCAGTCAGAACGTAGTAGCCGTTGTTGAGGAGGCGGGGGCTCCGGCGGCAGGAGCTGGGGGAGCCCGTCACGGGGTTCACGGAGTAACACTCATATGATGAATCTGGAGATGACAGGAGGGATAGGCCCAGGCTACAGAGTACACAAAGAGAACCAAGACAGAACGATAGATGTCAGAGTTATTCAACACTTCAACATCACTGCAAATATGTGTTTCATAGCTTACAACAGCGTTGCCCAACTTTCCTTCTGGACGGGTACCGTTCAGCTGGCTTCCGCTCCAACCTAGCACACCTGATTTGACTAGTTAGATGTTCCCCAAGACCTTGATTAGTTGAAACAGGTGTGTAACAATGGGGTTGGAGCATAAGCCTGCATACTCAATAGCTCTCCAGGAGGGCTGGTCACCCATTGCATACATAGTTATATATTTTTTTAGGTAATTGTAATTCTACTCGAAGCAACGCTACATTGAATCCATGCACCTCAAAGCCTACATTTTGCCATCAAACATATGACCAGTTTTACCTTTGACATGACTCGTTAGCCAATGTTTTTTCTCTCTTTCTCTTTATAGGTGAACCTGTTGATATACAAAAATATTGACAGATTATAACTTCCAAGACTTCACAAGTTTGTTGGCTAGCCTAATTCATTAAAATCCTTAAGAGTCTTGATGTACTCGTGCGTCAATCTAAGTAACATCATTWWAAAAAATCCCCATCAAAATCCAGCAGTTTAAGCCAGAGATATGCATGGGCTGCATCTCAATCCACCGCATCCGCCCATGTTGGTCTTCCGCATCTGCTGTGGGAGTTGGCTGAGCTACAGCGGTGTTTGTCAGACCATGAGACAGCCCGAAAATTGGTCTTCTCACAAAAACGTTTGGTCAACAAACTAATACAAAAATAAAGGGTTGAATATGCRTCCCAAAAAATATAAACAGTGCATTTGTAAAGTATTCAACCCCTTGACTTTTCCCAAAATTACACTACAGCCTTATTCTAAAATGGATTTCAAAAAGTCACACACACACAATAGCCCATAATGACAAAGCAAAAACAGTTTAGACATTTTTGCAAAAGTATTTAAAATAAAAAACTGCACATTTACATAAGTATTCAGACCCTTTACTCAGTACTTTGTTGAAGCACCTTTGGCAGCGATTACAGGCTTGAGTCTTCTTGGCTATGACACTAAAAGCTTGGCACACCTGTATTTGGGGAGTTTCTCTCATTTTGATTTTACTTAACTGACTTGCCTAGTTAAATAAAGGTTAAGAACAAATTCTTATTTACAATGATGGCCTATAATGATGGCCATTCTTCTCTGCAGATCCTCTCAAGCTCTGTCAGGTTGGATGGCGAGCTTTGCTGCACAGCTATCTTCAGGCCTCTTCAGAGATTTTTGATCGGGTTCAAGTCCGGGCTCTGGCTGGGCCAATCATGGACATTCCCGAAGCCACTCCTGCATCGTCTTGGCTGTGTGCTTAGAGTCGATGTCCTGTTGGAAGGTGAACCTTCGCCCTGGTCTGAGGTCCTGAGTGCTCTGGATCAGGTTTTCATCAAGGATCTCTCTGTACTTTGCACCATTCATCTTTCTTTCGATCCTGACTAGTCTTCCAGTCTCTGCCACTGAAAAACATCCCCACAGCAGCCACCATGGTTCAACGTAGGGATGGTGCCAAGGTTTTTTCCAGACGTGACGCTTGGCATTCAGGCCAAAGAGTTCAATCTTGGTTTCATGAGTCAAGAGAATCTTGTTTCTCATGGTCTAAGAGTCTTTAGGTTCCTTTTGGCAAACTCAAAGCAGGATGTCATGTGCCTTTTACTGAGGAGTGGCTTCCGTCTGGCCACTACCAAAAGGCCTGATAGGTGGAGTGCTGCAGAGATGGTTGTCCTTCTGGAAGGTTCTCCCATCTCCACAGAGGAACTCTGGAGCTTTGTCAGATTGACCATTGGGTTCTTGGTCACCTCCCTGACCAAGGCCCTTCCTTCTCCCCCGATAGCTCAGTTTGGCCGGGCGGCCAGCTCTAGGAAGAGTCTTGGTGGTTMCAAACTTCTTCCATTGAAAATGATGGAGGCCATTGTGTTCTTGAGGAACTTCCATGCTGCAGACATTTTTTGGTACCCTATCCAGATCTATGCCTTGACACAATCCTGTCTYGGAGCTCTACAGACAATTCCTTCGACCTCATGGCTTGGTTTTTACTCTGACATGCACTGTCAACTGTGGGACCTTATATAGACAGGTGTGTGCYTTTCCAAATCATGTCYAATCAATTGAATTTACCACAGGTGGACTCCAATCAAGTTGTAGAAACATCTCAAGGATGATCAATGGAAACAGGATGCACCGGAGTTAAATTTCGAGTCTCATAGCAAAGGGTCTGAATACTTATGTAAATACGGTATCTGTTAATTATTTTTACATTTGCAAAAAATGTGAACCTGTTTTCACCTTGTCATTATGGGGTATTGTGTGTAGATTGAGATTTTTTTTATTTAATCAATTTTAGAATAAAGCTGTAACATAATGAAATGTGGAAAAAGGGAAGGGGTCTGAATACTTTCCAAATGCACTGTATATTTCCTGAACTTTTATATATATCTCCTAGATATAGGACAGACCTTTCAACCCTTATTCTTTTTTCCCAATTTATGCATGTGTTATTCAGTGCATTTCTATTGGCTATAGTAGTAAATATTTTGGGGGCATACCTTAAGGGGTCGTAAAATTCAAAATCAAATAGATAAATGATCCAAGGAATGACCATGGTATAGCCAGCAGCATACCACCCTGCATCCCACTGCTGGCTTGCTTCTGAAGCTAAGCAGGGTTGGTCCTGGATGGAAGACCAGATGCTGCTGGAAGTGGTGCTGGAGGGCCTCCAGTAGGAGGCACCCTTTCCTCTGGTTGAAAAAAAATATCCCAATGCCCCAGGGCAGTGATTGGGGATATTGCCCTGTGTAGGGTGCTGTCTTTCGGATGGGACGTTAAACAGGTGTCTTGACTCTCTGTGGTCACTAAAGATCCCATGGCACTTATTGTAAGAGTAGGGGTGTTAACCCCRGTRTCCTGGCTAAATTCCCAATCTGACCACCACAGTCACCTAATCATCCCCAGCTTACAATTGGCTCATTCATCTCCCCTGTAACTATTCCCCAGGTTGTTGYTGTAAATGAGAAYGTGTTCTCAGTCAACTTACCTGGTAAAATATCGGTTAAAGAATACATCTTCAAACAATTCCATATGTTAACTTAGTATCCCCCCCAATGGCTTAAGACTTTTTTTTTAAACTATGTGACATCGATATGAGCCAAACATTTATTCTACTGTAAAAATKTACTATAATGTGTAAATAGGATCATTTTRGAGTTCTGTGAGACTTGAGGTCGTGACTGCATCACAACGTAAATTCAGGTTGGGTTTGTTTCAAACCTGCCCACAGCTGGCAGCTGAAAAGTCATCATCAATTCAGTGTGCAGATGCATGCGACCCAATCGTAATGCATGTGGAAAATTTGGGTTGACTTTGGACATTACTATGGGGATAGTCAGGGACCATCAGTAAATTACACAATATACATGGGGAAATGTTAAAATTCCAATTTTAAAATTCCAACTATGGGGATAGTCAGGGACCATCAGTAAATTACACAATATACATGGGGAAATGTTAAAATTCCGATAGCTCCAAATTTCCAAGACATAAGAGCTCAAACCAACTATAAATTGTAGGAATTCACGTACAAATATTGAAATAATTTAATGAGAACTAAAAAGGTGTACAACATGATACAGTGGTAGCAATACATGGTTGTAACATCTACAGAAAAGACAAATGTCAATGGTTGTGCGGTCTATATTCATAACCACATTCCTGTAAAGCTTAGAGAGGATCTCATGTTAAATACTGTTGAAATATGGCTACAGGTTCACCTGCCTCACCTAAAGCCCATTCTGGTGGGAAGCTACTATAGACCACCAAGTGATAACAGTCAGTATCTGGATAATGTTAAATACTGTTGAAGTAATATGGCTACAGGTTCACCTGCCTCACCTAAAGCCCATTCTTGTGGGAAGCTGCTATAGATCACCAAGTGCTACCAGTCAGTATCTGGAGAACATGTGTGAAATGTTTGATAATGTACAGTACCAGTCAAAAGTTGGGACAAATCATTCACTAATCCCTAAACCTCAACTAAATATTGTAATGAATAATGGGGAAATTGAGCAAGCTGAGGTGGTCATGGTCAAAAAATGTAGCTAAGATGGGGAAAAGTCTGTCCATAGTAAAGCGCTGMTCTGCCTTCTTAACAACACTATCAACAAGGCAKGTCCTACATGCCTTAGTTTTGTCGCACATGGACTACTGTCCAGTCGTGTGGTCAGGTGCCATAAAGAGGGACTAAAGAAAATTACAATTGTCTCAGAACAGGGCAACATGGCTGGCCCTTAAATGTACACAGAGAGATAACAATAATATGCATGCCAATCTCTCATAGCTCAAAGTAGAGGAGAAATTGACTTCATCACTACTTGTTTTTGTAAGAAGCTTTGAGATGCTGAATGCACCGAGCTATCTGTTTAAACTACTAGCACACAGCTCGGACACCCATGCATACCCCACAAGACATGCCACCAGAGGTCTCTTCACAATCCCGAAGTCCAGAACAGACTATGGGAGGYGCACAGTACTATATGGAGGCATAACTATATGGAACTCTATTCCACATCAAGGAACTGATGCAAGCAGTAGAATTAGATTTAAAACAATTGACAAAAATGCACCTTATGGAACAGAGGGGACTGTAAAGAGACACACAGGCATACACATGCTAAACACACGCACACATGTATTTTGTATTGTAGATATGTGGTGGTAGAGTAGTGGCCTGAGGGCACACACTTAATGTGTTATGAAATGTAATATTTTATATAACTGCCTTAATGTTGCTGTACCTCAAGAAGAGTATCTGCCTTGCCAGCAGCTAATGGGGATCCTAAATAAATACAAACATGAAAATACTGTCTCATTTACATTGTGTAATTTATTGAAGATTCCTAACCAGGCCCGGCTATCCAAACTCAAATCAATTTTGCCACGGTCACACACCAGCCGGCTGAAGCGTATCGGCTAAATAATTTGTTTACCTCTTCCCACCTGCGAACAATCCACACTCGACGCCAACTTACATTAGAATTCAGTCATAGCCTCTAGCATTTTTTAATGATCCAAATATAAAACGATGCCATTTCAGGAAGTGCAGTCACCCTTTAAGGGCTGGATCCTTACTTGAGATCAATGTGCGTAACTTGAAGTTTAGTGAAGATCTGCATGATTTACATTAAAGACAGAGGTAAAGAGCACAGATCTCAAGTTAGGATTCGACCCTAAGTGCAGTCCTTATTTTACCCTTCCTTGATCAGGAGCTGAAAACCACAGGTTAGGTAACAGTCAATAAATCATCATCTAGTAAACAAAGTAAGGGGTCAGCCACAGCCAGGACCAATATTCCAGTACTTGGTGTTGAAACCAGTTGAGTACAATAGCAACATGTTAACATACTACTAACTCTCAAACAGTTCAGCATGTTAATAATAACCTGACT
Organism: Salvelinus sp. IW2-2015; assembly: GCF_002910315.2. Classification (NCBI taxonomy): domain Eukaryota; kingdom Metazoa; phylum Chordata; class Actinopteri; order Salmoniformes; family Salmonidae; genus Salvelinus; species Salvelinus sp. IW2-2015. The sequence continues at coordinate 2,082,542 of NC_036871.1, forward strand.
GCTGCATTGGAACCTTCAAGATGAATAACCTAAAAAAGGTATTTGTTGGTTTTGTTAAACCATATAGAATGGTTGACTCTATATAGACAAAAGGATAACGTATATAGAACCGTCTTGTTCAGATGGGTATTTCTGTCTTTAAATTCTAAGCACAATAAATAAAAACACTATTCAAATACAAAATCTAGAAATGGAGATGACGTACTTGTAACAGCCCCACTGAAAGGCAGAGCCATATCTGCCTGTACACACACAGCGGTGTCTCGGGAGGAGCGTTCACGGTCGAAAGGTCCTGGTTGTCTCAATCTGGAAAACACATAAGAAAACAGTCTTGATAAGACAAAGCCAGACAGAAAGCAGTAATAACACATAGGACTACTGCATAGAAAATAAATGCCTGAAATGACAATTATAAGGAACGATCGAACCAAATGGAAAAATAGGAACATGTTRCTGAATTCTCACTAAAGTACAATATATTACTAAAAGTATATGGACACCTGCTCATCAAACATCTTATTCCAAAATCATGGGCATTAATATGGAGTTGGTCCCCCCTTTTGCTGCTATTACAGCCTCCACTCTTCTGGGAAGGCTTTCCACTAGATGTTGGAACATTGCTGCGGGGACTTGCTTCCATTCAGCCACAAGAGCATTAGTGCGGATGGGCACTGATGTTGGGCGATTAGGCCTGGCTCGCAGTCGTTGCTCCAATTCATCCCAAAGTTGTTCGATGGGGTTGAGGTCAGGCCTCTGTGCAGGCCAGTCAAGTTCTTCCACATCAATCTCGACAAACCATTTCTGTATGGACCTCGCTTTGTGCACAGGGGCATTGTCATGCTAAAACAGGAAAAAGCCTTCCCCAAACTGTTGCCACAAATTTGGAAGCGCAGAATCTTCTAGAATGTCGTTGTATGCCTTGGCRTTAAGATTTCCCTTCACTGGAACTAAGGGGCCTAGCCCGAACCATGAAAAAACAGCCCCAGACCATTATTCCTCCTCCACTAAACTTCATAGTTGGCACTATGCATTGGGGCAGGTAGCGTTCTCCTGGMATCCTCCAAACCCAGATTTGTCCTTTGGACTGCCAGATGGTGAAGCGTGATTCATCACTCCAGAGAATGCATTTCCACTGCTCTAGAGTCCAATGGGGACGAGCTTTACACCACTCTAGCCGACGCTTGGCATTGCGATCTTAGGCTTGTGTGCGGCTGCTTGACCATGGAAACCCATTTTATGAAGCTCCCGACGAACAGTTCTGTGCCTAAGTTGCTTCCAGAGGCAGTTTGGAACTCGGTAGTGAGTGTTGCAACCGAGGACGCGCTTCAGCACTCGGCGGTCCCGTTCTTTGAGCTTGTGTGACCTACCACTTCACGGCTGAGCCGTTGTGACTCCTAGACGTTTCCACAATAACTGCACTTACAGTTGACCGGGGCAGCTCTAGAAGGGCAGAAATTTGACAAACTGACTTGTTGGAAAGGTGGCATCTTATGACGGTGCCATGTTGAAAGTCACTGAGTTCTTCAGTAAGGCCATTCTACTGCCAATGTTTGTCTATGAAGATTGCATGGCTGTGTGCTTGAATTGTATCCACTTGTCAGCAACGGATGTGGCTGAAATAGCCAAATCCACAAATTTGAAGGGGTGTCCACATACTTTTATATATAATGCATTCCAATACACTCCATTTACCATCAATTGCATATTATGATTGATTATTTGTATTTAGACATCAACAGCATTCACCTTGATGCAAATTATTGTACCAGTCTTCTGCAGCAGATACCACTCAAGCAAGGAGCAAAGCAAACATTGCAATACCACAGACGTAGGACAGAGTACCCAAGTATGTGTTAATAGAATAAGCACTTTTAGAAGTGAGATTTCCACTGGGCAGTTACTTTAAGGCAGCGTATCCCAAACTCGGTCCTCGGGACCCCAAGGGGTGCACGTTTTGGTTTTTGCCCTAGCACTACAGTCGTGGCCAAAAGTTTTGAGAATGACACAAATATACATTTTCACAAAGTCTGCAGCCTCAGTTTGTATGATGGCAATTTGCATATACTCCAGAATGTTATGAAGAGTGATCAGATGAATTGCAATTAATTGCAAAGTCCGTCTTTGCCATGCAAATGAACTGAATCCCCAAAAAACATTTCCACTGCATTTCAGCCCTGCCACAAAAGGACCAGCTGACATCATGTCAGTGATTCTCTCGTTAGCACAGGTGTGAGTGTTGACGAGGACAAAGCTGGAGATCACTCTGTCATGCTGATTGAGTTCGAAATACAGACTGGAAGCTTCAAAAGGAGGGTGGTGCTTGGAATTATTGTTCTTCCTCTGTCAACCATGGTTACCTGCAAGGAAACACGTGCCGTCATCATTGCTTTGCACAAAAAGGGCTTCACAGGCAAGGATATTGCTGCCAGTAAGATTGCACCTAAATCAACCATTTATCGGATTATCAAGAACTTCAAGGAGAGCGGTTCAAATGTTGTGAAGAAGGCTTCAGGGCGCCCAAGAAAGTCCAGCAAGCGCCAGGACCGTCTCCTAAAGTTGATTCAGCTGCGGGATTGGGGCACCACCAGTACAGAGCTTTCTCAGGATAGCAGCAGGCAGGTGTGAGTGCATCTGCACGCACAGTGAGGCGAGACTTTGTGAGGATGGCCTGGTGGCTGGTGTCAAGAAGGGCAGCAAAGAAGCCACTTCTCTCCAGGAAAAACATCAGGGACAGACTGATATTCTGAAAAACGTACAGGGATTGGACTGCTGAGGACTGGGGTAAAGTAATTTCTCTGATGAATCCCCTTTCCGATTATTTGGTGTATCCGGAAAAAAGCTTGTCCGGAGAAGACAAGGTGAGCGCTACCATCAGTCCTGTGTCATGCCAACAGTAAAGCATCCTGAGACCATTCATGTGTGGGGTTGCTTCTCAGCCAAGGGAGTGGGCTCACTAACAATTTTGCCTAAGAACACAGCCATGAAAAAAGAATGGTACAAACACATCCTCCGAGAGCACTTCTCCCAACCATCCAGGAACAGTTTGGTGACGGACAATGCCTTTTCCAGCATGATGGAGCACCTTGCCATAAGGCAAAAGTGATAACTAAGTGGCTCGGGGAACAAAACATCGATATTTTGGGTCCATGGCCAGGAAACTCCCCAGACCTTAATCCCATTGAGAACTTGTGGTCAATCCTCAAGAGGCGGGTGGGCAAACAAAACCCCACAAATTCTGACAAACTCCAAGCATTGATTATGCAAGAATGGGCTGCCATCAGTCAGGATGTGGCCCAGAAGTTAATTGACAGCATTCCAGGGCGGATTGCAGAGGTCTTGAAAAAGAAGGGTCAACACTGCAAATATTGACTCTTTGCATCAACTTCATGTAATTGTCAATAAAATCCTTAGACACTTATGAAATGCTTGTAATTATACTTCAGTATTCCATAGTAACATTTGACAAAAATATATAAAGACACTGAAGCAGCAAACTTTGTGGAAATTAATATTTGTGCCATTCTCAAAACTTTTGGCCACGACTGTACACAGCTGATTCAAATAATCATCAAACTTTGACARTTTGAATCAGCTRTGGTGCTAGGGCAAAAACCAAAATGTGCACCCCTTGGTTGTACCGAGGACCAAGTTTGGGAAACACTGCCTTAAAGTAACTGTCCAGTGAAAATGGCACTCCTAAAAGTTCGTATTCTGTTAACCCATATCCAAAATGTTGACTCGTCCTATACTCGTTTTTGTGGCCAAAGCATAAATTGGAGGAACAATACTTAAAAAWAAAAAAATTCAATGCTTGCCATTTCCTCATAGAACATGATGTTATGTCCCTAAGGATGAGCTGCCAAATTAGCGGTCTACCCGCATGAATATTTTTTATGACCAGTATACGCCCATACCATTCTATTGTTGGGGTACACCCACACCATTCCAACACAGAAAAGCTGCTTTTTAACACACTTAATTACCATTTTTATAGAAATCTGCAAACAGTGGGCAGTTACTTTAAAATCCTTAGCTTAACCCCTCTAGTTGTTACCAAGATAACTCGGGGGGGATTACCAGGGCAGAGTAATCAGACCAGTACTTCTCTCGGCTTCTGATGGGCTGTCCAATCAAAACACTGCTGACTGACTGACTAATTCAAATTCAAATTCAATTATATATCTTTATGAGGTATCAAAGTTGATTCTAACATGCATAACCAAAATGCCAATTTCAACACTGGTACTGGTCTAGTTTCCTAAGTACTACTGATTTAAGTACTGCTATTACGTTTAGAGACAAAAAATCTGAGGTTTGCATATTACACACATTGACTTTTTTTTTTTAGGACATTTCACAAAGTATGTGAAACTCAGTTGATCAGTCTTACCCAAACAGTTCCGCTTGAAATCAACGTACATTTGCAACACCCCTAATATATTTTGTGGAACGATGCGTGTTTACCTAGCTCCTTCAAATCTAGTTGAACTCAAATTGTATGTGTTTATCGAGGACTTCGTTCTCATGCAGTCCAAAAATCTTGTCCATTCTCTGACACCCTGAGAAAAACAGCTGCAGAAAACCAGAGAGCAAAAAAGAAAAAGACATTGATGTCACATTTCCTGTTAACTCTATCCTGACTAGAAGCTATTCAACATTGCAAGATAATGCCAATGTGTCCTTTTCTGTTCTTGATAGATGATAGTTATCCAAATCTAGCCAAAAAAAAGATTATCTGTGATCCTGCAAAGAAATAAGACAAAATTAAAAGATTCATAACTTCTCGCATTCAACCTTATTAGCAGTACAAAACGTTATGTTCATAGAGGCTATTAGTTGTTCTTAAAATCCTCTCTGTGTGCTTGTTTGGTCTTTTCTGGTGCCAGACGCTCAATTGTCCGCCAGACTTGTTTGTTTCTGTACATCTGTCTTCCTGGGGCTTTCTKCCAAACGAGAGGCATTATGGGATGGCTCTGTGACACCCGACGCATAAGACTATGTAGGTCAGACTTTCCGCCGTGGTAACGGTCTCTGTCTGCTGACACAGGAGAGGGTACTGTAGCAGTAAACGAGTGGAACAGAGGCCCAGTGTTTCAGTAGACCCGAGAGGGCCTGAGGGGAATAGCATAACGGTTGGCGTGTGAAGTGTGTCTGGAAACTGGCTTTCTACAKTGCCTTCAGAAAGTATTCACACCCCTTGCCTTTTTTGAAGTGTTGTTGTTATTTAAAATGGATTAAATATCCCATAATGTCAAAGTGGAATTGTGTCTTTCATTTTATTATGAATTAAAACTAGAAAACTGAAATATCTTGAGTCAATAAGTATTCAACCCCTTTGTTATGACGAGYCTGAATAAGTTCAGAAGTAAAAATTTGCTTCACAAGTCACAATAAGTTAAATGGACTCACTATGTGCAATAATCGTATTTAACATGATTTTTGAATGACTACCTCATCTCTGTACTCCACACAATTATCTGTATGGTCCCTCAGTCAAGCATTGAATTTCAGACACAGATACAACAGCAAAGACTAGGGAGGTTTTCCAATGCCTCGCAAAGAAGGGCACCTATTGGTAATGGGTAAAAAAAAAAAAAGAAGCAAACATTGCATATCCCTTTGAGCATGGTAAAGTTATTAATTACACTTTGGAAGCATTATCAATACACTCAGTCACTACAAAGATACAGGCGTCCTTCCTAACTCAGTTTCCAKAGAGAAGAAAAAATGCTCAGGGATTTCACCATGAGGCATATGGTGATTTTAAAACAGTTTAATAGCTGTGATAGGAAAAAACTGAGGATGGAACACTGTAGTTACTCCACTATACTAGAAAAAGAAAGGAGAGCTGCACACATTAGGAACTCAGATGCAAACACTTTATAACCAAAGTTTTGACAGCCAAGCTGTATTCATCAGGGTACTCAGGAAGATGGGGATCCATAATAAATACAAATTCTCCACAATACTAACCTAATTGATAGAGTGAAAAGAAGTAAAGCTGTACAGAATAAAACTATTCMAAAACATGCATCCTGTTTGCAACAAGGCACTAAAGTAATACTGCAAAAATGTGGCAAAGTAAATTAAYTTTTTGTCCTGAWTATAAAGTGTTATGTTTGGGGCAAATCCAATATAACACATTACTGAGTACCACTCTCCATATTTTTAAGCATAGTGGTGGCTGCATCATGTCATGGGTATGCTTGTAATCGTTAAGGACTGGGGAGTTTTTCAGGATAAAAAGAAACAGAATGGAGCTAAGCACAGGCAAAATCCTAGAAGAAAACCTGGTTCAGTCTGCTTACCACCAGACATTGGAAGATGAATTCACCTTTCAGCATGACAATAACCTAAAACATAAACGCGAAATCTACCCTGGAGTTGCTTACCAAGAAGACAGTGAATGTTCCCGAGTGGCCGAGTTACAATTTTGACTTAAATTTGCTTGAAAATCTATGGCAAGACCTGAAAATGGTTTTCTAGCAATGATCAACAACCAATTTRACAGAGCTAGAATAATTCTTAAGAAAATAATGGGCAAATGTTGCACAATCCAGGTGTGGAAAGCACTTCGAGACTTGTAATCGCTCCCAAAGGTGATTCTAACATGTTAATGGTCTGGGGCTAGGCCCCAACTCAGGGAGTTGAATACTTACACTAGTGTGTGTGTATATATATACTCCACAATACACACACACAAACACACACATACATACACACACAAGAGTATGTGGACACCCCTTCAAATGAATGGATTTGGCTATTTCAGCCACACCTGTTGCTGACAGGTGTATACAATCTAGCACACAGCCATGCAATCTCCATAGACAAACATTGGCAGTAGAATGGCCTTACTGAAGAGCTCAGTGACTTTCAACGTGGCATCCTATAACGTCATAGGATGCCACCTTTCCAACAAGTTAGTAACATTTCTGCCTTGCTAGAGCTGCCCTGATCAACTGCAAGTGCTGTTATTGTGGAAACGTCTAGGAGCAACAACGGCTCAGCCCGCGAAGCGGTAGGCCACACAAGCTCACAGAACGGGACCACCACGTGCTGAACAAGTAGCGCGTATCGTTTGTCCTCGGTTGCAACACTCACTTCCAAGTTCCAAACTGCSTCTGGAAGCAACGTCAGCACAATAACTGTTCATCGGGAGCTTAATGAAATCGGTTTCCATGGCCGAGCAGCCACACACAAGCCTAAGATCACCATGCGCAAAGCCAAGCGTCGGCTGGAATGGTGTAAAGCTCGCCGCCATTGGACTCTGGAGTAGTGGAAAGGAGTGATGAATCACGCTTCACCATCTGGCAGTCCGACGGATGAATCTGGGTTTGGCAGATGCCAGGAGAACGCTACCTGCCCCAATGCATAGTGCCAAATAAAGTTTGGTGGAGGAGTGGTCTGGGGCTGTTTTTCATGGTTCGGGCTAGGCCCCTTAGTTTAAAGTGAAGGGAAGTCTTAATGCTACAGCATACAATGACATTCTAGAAGATTTTAAGCTTCCAACTTTGTAGCAATAGTTTGGGGAAGGACTTTTCCTGTTTCACCATGACAATGCCCCCGTGCAMAAAGCGAGGTCGATACAGAAATGGTTTGTGTGTAGGTGTGTAGCTTTCTGAAGCCAGGTTGAAGGGACCTTTTGAGAAGTGTCTTTTGATGTTACTAGTATAAAGCCGTTCCGAAAAGCGTACGTTGCCTTTTTGTTGGTTTGAATATGGTTCAAATAAAAGGCTGACATTCTGTCTGGTCTCTTGTGGCACAGGGATGGCATTTTACCTCGCAATATGGACGTCAACATACCGTGTTCCCGAGTCACGTGTTTATCTCAAATCTATCACGGGTCCTTATGCCACAGAGTGAAACCAACCCTTAAGGCCCCCCATCCCGAGAGCCGTGCATATCTCCCAGAACTAAAAAAGGGATACATGGATGTCGTGTGAGCCAGCAGTGGAACAATGCTAGAGAGCCAAGGGTTGTTGATATGGACAGTCGCTTGTGTCTTTTGCGCTGTGCAATGAAGACAAAAACCCAGCAGGCCTCTTTAGTCATGTAGCTTAAGTTGTCATTGTTTTGAAACACTATTTAAAAAGAGTGAACGCTCAACCACAACATACACGACCCAGATTTCCTGAGGAAGTGACGGGCAGCCATCTTTCTTCCTGTGTGTTCATTTGACAGTAAAAGTAGAGGCTCTGTGTAGAATGAGCMACATTAGACAAACATGGGTATGAAAATGTATAATACAATGGCAATACACTACTGGTCAAAAGTTTTAGAAMACACTCATTCATGWGTGTGCAAAGCTGTCATCAAGGCAAAGGGTGGCTATTTGAAGAATCTCAAATATAAAATACATCTTGATTTGTTTAACACTTTTTTTGGTTACCACATGATTCCATATGTGTTATTTCATCGTTTTGATGTCTTCACTATTATTCTACAAWGTAGAAAATAGTAAAAATKTWAACTTTTGACTGTTAGTGTACATTACAATGGTTTTGATTATGGTCTTACAAAGTACCTAACAGTAAAGTGAATCATGGTCATATAATGATTTTACACAATAACCATCATTGGTTACAATGACAACAGTTCAACAATTCACAAAGCTAAGTAGTGATAGGTGATGTGACAAGTAAAATTGAATCAACACTTTTCCATGTTCTGTTTCATCAAGTTTCTCTTGATGAGCCATGTATCAATATAATATAAATTTATATTTGAGTACTTGAAGTGGTTAAAGGGTAGATACATATCCCACCACAAGCCAAAGACCGCTTGTGCACTGACTATCTTCCATCATTAGGAAATGGAAAATTACGTAATAGACATAAAAGCCATTAGTTTACAACAAATGAAATGGTGGCAAMAACAAAAAACACTACATGTTTTACACTACAATTGATGAGTGACATTATCTTAATTACTATTTAATTGTATGTCTACAATATATATTCAGTGCTGGCATTTTAGACATTTACCTACAARTAATGTCAATGATATACAGTGGGGTCGGAAATGATTGACACCCTTCTGTATAAAATAATTAAAATACTGAGCTATATTGTATGCAAAAAAACGTTGGGAAATTACACTTTATACTAATACAATTTCTCAAAGAAAGAGATTTTGTTTAACAAGTAATATTTGTATTTTTTTCCAAAAAGGCAGTGGTCAAAATGATTGACAACGCAAAAAATTATGAAGTTGTCAAAAGTTTTGTATTTGTTCCCATATTTCTAGCACGCAATGTCTACATCAAGCTTGTGACTGAAACTTGTTGGATGCATTTGCAGTTTGTTTTGGTTGTTTCATATTATTTTGTGCCCAATAGAAATKAATGGTAAATAATATATTGTCATTTTCAAAGTTCTGTTATTCTCCAGATTGACTGACCCGCCACTATGTTTAACAGCAGAGAAAACAAAACCCCAAATTATATTTTTTCAACTTGAAATTGTATGACTTTTCTTAGTGATCCTAACATTAGAAAAAGTGAAACATCGTCTTTGTTCATATTTCCATGAAAGCTGTACACCACCAGGGTACAAAGATTTTCTTAGGGTCATTTTTGACCCGGCAGTTATAAAATCATTTACACACACACACAGAAACACACACAAGAAATTGAGATTATGTGTGCTACTGATTGAACTCAGCCAGCAGCTCCTGAAGAGGAAGATCACCATGGTTGGCACAGTTAGAAAGAACAAGCCTGAGCTCCCCCCTGCACTCCTCGCAACAAGGGGGAGAGAGGCTTTCTCGTCAAAGTTTGCCTTCACCCCCACCACCACTCTAGTTTCTGACCTCCCAAAGAAGAACAAGAATGTGGTCCTCCTGAGCACACTGCACAAAACAGCTGAGATCAGTGATCGTGAGGACAGGAAGCCAGCCATYATCCTGGACTACAACCACAAYAAAGGAGACGTGCATGCACACACACTTGCATACTGTCCTACATGTGCTAATTAGAGTTGATTGATTTATGTTCTTCACGTTTTTGTTCTGTATCTATTATCTTATTTATTGTTGTTGTTTATAAACCTTGTGGGTGGGGGCAATGGTTAAAAAAAATGGGAGAAGACTAATATTTTGTAGTTGAATTCCTCATTGTACATTAYATAAGAATATATCACTATGTTGCCAAAAAAGTTCAAGACTTATTGTTTCCCTTCAATAAAATGCATTCAAAACTACTTTCTGCAAATTTCTGCTACTTTCTTAGGCTATACAAGTGCTATCTCTTGCTAAAAAATAATATATGTATGTTTACACCTATGCAGTACCTTTAGCAATAATAATAATAATAATAATACACCTCTACTTTAGTAAAGAAAACAATTATGACAGGTGTGTTGTAAAAAAAACGAGTTGTCTCCACCTATTAAATCAGTCCTTCTCAAATAGTGGGGCGCGCCCCCCTGGGGGGGCTCGGAGCGATGCCAGGGGGGGCGCGTGTGACCCCGGGGAACATGCTTTTTTTTGCCGCAGGGAGTAGTTTTTTTTTGCACCGAACAAGAGCACACAGCACAGAGCAGTATATGTGAAATGCAGATAACAAACCCTTAAGAGACACCATGGAAAAATATTTAACAGGGATGAAAAGAAAGTCGGAGAGAGACGGAGATAATGAGACAAATGTAAGTCTCCCGAAAGCTAAGACGAGGAAATATGACGACGCGTATGTAGCGCTTGGCTTCACTGTGACTACCGTGGGAGACGAAAAAAGACCGGTATGTTTACTGTGTCTAAAAATGTTGGCAGCGGACAGCATGAAGCCAAATAAATTAAGGCGTCACTTAAAGACATTACACCCCAATCACGCTGATAAGCAGCTTGAGTTTTTTCAGCGAAAACGTGCCGAATATTGCCAACAATCGTCCCGCTTTGTGAATGCTACTTCAGTAAACCAGCGAGMACTGCTGGCATATAARGTGGCGTACCAAATTGCTCAGTGCAAAAMCCCCCACTCCATAGCAGAGGAGCTGATACTGCCTGCAGCATTAGACAWKGTCTCTGTCATGCTGGATGACGCAAGTGCTGCAAAAATAAAAACTATGACTTCCTCATTTWGATTTTTTTTAAATCAGCACAAATTGTTTTATTCATTTTTGTTTTATAGGTCAGTGTTTCATATATTGTGCTCCTGAGTTAATGTTGCTGATCAATTTGAATGTATTATTATTCATTGATTATATTTTATTTTTTTGTATCAAATGGTAAAAAAAAAATTACAGTTTAAATAAGGCTTGAATTTTTTTAAACATTTCAGGCAAATTGATGCACTTTAAGTCTTTTCTGTTACAGACTAAAAAACAATGTTAATAAAGTTATTCTTTGTTGTAAGTTGATCTATATTTTTTTCTTTTCTTTAATGTTAATAAGGATACAATGTTATGCAGAGGTGTACTACTAACAATTTTATAGACAAATGATACTATTTACAGTCGCGGCGGAGAGTTGGGGGGCGCGAAATGTTTACTTCTTCCTAGTGTGACAGAAAATAATTGAGAAGCACTGGATTAAATGCAGTCTTTCTGCATTGTGAAGAGGGAAAACCCAGATATTCACAAAGTTTGAAGAATGGCAGGTTGTTTCTTCATGCAAAATAGATTTGGGGATTAAAATTCAATTAAGCTGCTTTATTTTAGGGGTTTAGTGAAGGCGGGTCATTTTTTACCCTTAGGACAAGGTATACAGAATGTTAAGACTACACAAGGGTTAAAGTAATGATGGACTGTCGTTTCTCTTTGTTTATTTGAGCTGTTCTTGCCATAATATGGACTTGGTCTTTTACCAAATGGGGCTATCTTCTGTATATCACCCCTACCTTGTCACAACACAACTGATTGGCTCAAACACATTAAGGAAAGAAATTCCACAAATTATCTTTTATCAAGGCACACCTGTTAATTGAAATGCATTCCAGKTGACTACCTCATGAAGCTGGTTGAGAGAATGCCAAAAGTGTGCAAAGCTGTCATCAAGGCAAAGGGTGGCTACTTTCAAGAATGTCAAATATAAAATATTTTGATTTGTTTTACACTTTTTTGGTTACTACATGATTCCATGTGTGTTATTTCATAGTTTATATGTCTTCATTATTATTCTACAATGTAGAAAATAGTAAAAAATAAAGAAAAACCCTGGAATGAGTAGCTGTGTCCAAACTTTTGACTSGTACTGTATGAGTAACCATAAATACTGTAATTGCTTTATTAGAGCAGAGCTTGAATTAAGCATACGTTAATTGGTGTCTTTCAGACCTGCTGAGAAGTGCAAATTCCATTTACCTTTAAGACCCCATCGCTACCTACCCTTATACTATATATCCCAGTTTTGCCTCAGGACTGCATGCCATATGATACATTTGAGGCATTGCTTAGTTATTTGTCTGAATTTATCTGAATTTAACATTTGCGTTTCAATTGAAGAAAAATAAATACTATTGCAATTCACTATTGTTATCGCCTATTCTGCATAAGGGACTTTCACCCCTTCCCGAAAAATTCTAAATGAAAGTCTGTCATCTACGGAACCTAGCAGGTTGACTACCGGTAGGCCCCGACTGATGATGCAGGATCTGATGATGCTGGAGCTTATGCTGCTGGAGGAAAGGGCCTACATAGAAAAGGCTATTTGCGGATACAGGGTGCTAGCAAATAGCGTTGCAGAAATAGCCCACTGATTATAGACTAATACTGTCCTTGAAGAATGCTAAGAATGAGTAGGCTATAACGATACAGTTCATCCCAAAAAATGTTTTATTCATATCGGTGTTAATTTCAACCAAGATTTGAAATGAACACTCAAAAATACATAAATACTGTRTGTCTATTGAATTTCTTATAACATTTCAGTGTAGATCTATCAAGTTCAAAGTCAAGCAGAGAGAAAACAATAGCTGTTTGGTGGAATAGATAGAAGAATAAAATAMAATATTTCGTTAAAAGCGATAGGGCTACTTACAAACTCTCTCGCTWATCGAAGTCTTTCTGTATGTCCCGKAGAGCGGTAGGCTGTACATAARCTGCATATGTTTTACTTAGGATCAATCTATTCTAAACGTTAAGATACAAATTCAACATGCAAGCCGTGTTGATATTGCCTGGCTACATAGACTAGTATTCTACCAGCAGCACAATTTAAGACGTCAGTTTGTATGGTAATGAGGAAACCATCAAAATAAAAGCCCGCATTTCAAAACATTGCAGTGTGGATAACTAATTCAACAGAAATATAATTTTATATCAATGCCCACTTTTATAGTGCCAACAAGAAAATGCAAAAAGTAATTTATGAAAAGCTGTCATCAAGGCAAAGGGTGGCTACTTTGAAGAATCTCAAATATAAAATATATTGTGATTTGTAAAATAGTAAAAATAAAGAAAACCCTGGAATGAGTAGGTGTGTCCAAACTTTTGACTGGTACTRTATGTGGAACCAAATCGAGCTGGTGGGTCACATATGTTATGATCCACACTTATTTGAAAATATATATAAGAATTTATCAAGCCTACAAGCAATACAATACTATTATTTTGGTGGGAGATTATATGGTTTTAAATACCYCAATGGATCTTAAWRGAAATCACATTACTGTCAGGTCTACTCCCGCTCYCTCCCTCCKGCGCTCGAAGTCACCGGTCTACTAWYCACCTGTCCTAGCAAACCATCATTACRCACACCTGGCAACCTTTATCACGCACACAGCGCCTCATCATTAGGTACACCTGGACGTTGTCACTTCCCTGATTACTCCCCCTTTATCTAGCACTCCGTTGTTGTTATCACCCATCACCCATATTGTTTCTGTGTTATGTTCAGATGCGACGCTTGTGCCTGTATCCATTCTATGTTTGTTCTTATTAAACTCACTGACTGCACCTGCTTAGTGACTCTCTGCGTCTTCGTTACAGAATACTGCCTAACCGAATGGAAGCAGCAGCCAACCGAGACATCTACCAGATGGTCGGCGAACAGGGAGACCTATTTCGCTAACTACCTGGTGCAACTGTGGACGGCTATGGATGAGGTCCTCCGCTTTCTTCAACGTCTAGATCTTCCTCAAGGGGTATCACCCCCAACTAGCGGAGGATCTTCTACCATGAGCCCAGCGAGCCAGCACCCCAGCCTGTTCAGCAGTCTACCCAGGTCAGTGATGCCCGTTTGTTCCTCCCGGACAAATGACGGGACTCCATCCAAATGGACACCCGGATGTCAGAAGACCTGCTTTCCCTYACCCTGTGGTTCCACGTCGGTTGAGAGTCCTATTGGTTGCCCTCCAGGCCGACATCCCAGAGGTTTACCAGGATCYCCGGGAGGTTTTCTCCAAGACCCACGCCACCCGACTCCCTCATCTCCCCTGAGACTGTGCCATCAACCTTCTAACAGACTCTGCGCAGCCGCATCTACCCCCGTTGGTGGCTGAAACCAAGGCTATGGAGGAGTATATYCAGGAGGTTCTTCAACAGGGTTTCAGTTGCCCATCCACCTCCCCTTCGGCAGGTTTCTTTGTGGCCAAGAAGCTTCATCCATATATTGACCACAGAGGTCTCAATGCCATCACCACCAAGTACGACTAYGCCCCTCCCGTTGACAGCTTTCAGCACAATGTCGGGGCTACTTAGTGATGTCTTATGGATTAGCCAATGCTCCGTCAGTGTTCCAGGCATTCGTGAACGAGGTGTTTCAGGACATGCTTGGGCATCAGGTGGTCATGTATATCGACAACATCCTGATCTACTCGGCCACCTTGGAGCACATCACCCAAGTCCGGGTAGTCCTGGAACGCCTCCTGGAGAACCACCTGTACGTCAAAGCGGAGAAGTGCCATTTCCATCAAACCGACATCTCTCTCTTGGGATATCAGATCAGCTCGCAGGGAGTGGCTATGGAGGAGAGGAAGGTAGATGCAGTCAGGTCATGGCCAGTCCCAACCACCATAAACGGACTCCAAAGTTTTTTGGGGTTTGCCAACTTCTACCGCCGCTTCATTAGGAACTTCAGCTCCATTTCTCATCTCTCCTGAAAGTTTGGTCCCCGTAATTTGTTGTGGAATCCTGCAGCTGATGAGGCCTTCCACATACTGAAGGGGCATTTCACCTTTGCCCCGTTGCTGAAACACCCAGATCCTACGCTGACCTTTGAGGTGGAGGTGGAAGCCTCTGAAGTGGGCGTGGGGGCCGTCCTTTTCTTTGCTAGAATCAACTTCATTCAGCGCAGGTTCAAAGAACATCAAAGCCGATGTCCCRTCTCCACGATTGGGGAGATGTTCCGGTCCTGAGTGCGCCCTTCATACCACCCTCCTGAATCGTTGCATCCATGCTTTGGGACATAGACGTGACATCTGCCAGGCTGTGGAGCTGGAACCTGTGCCTGCTACATTCCCACAGAGGTAAGGGATTGTCTATTGACCTGGGTGCACACATCCCTTACTGCTGGACTCCCAGGTATCACCCGCACCTCTTAAGTCCTGGTGCCCCACCTTAGCGCAGGACTTTGCCCGCTACGTCAACTCCTGCTCCGTATGTGCTCAAACCAAGTCTCCCCGGCACGCTCCAGCAGGGAAACTCCTTCCTTTTTCTCGTGCCTCAGCGACCTTGGTCCCGTCTGTCTATACATTTTGTTACTGATATTCCCCGGTCTGATAGTTTCACCACTGTTATGGTTGTTGTTGACAGATTCTCCAAATCCTGCCGTTTTTTCCTTCTCTGGTCTCCCTACCTCTCTCCAGGTCGCTGAGGCACTGTTCAAGCAGGTCTTCAGCACGATGGCCTTCTGAAGGACTTCGTCTCCGACCGTGGTCCCCCAATTCATGCTGTGAGTATGGAGAGCCTTCATGGAGAAGCTGGGGGTCACGGTCAGCCTCACATCTGGGCACCAGCCTCAGTCCAACGGGCAGGTGGAGAGGACCAACCAGGAGCTGGGGAGGTTCCTGAGGAGTCACAATCAGGACCGGCAGAGGAAGTGGGCCTGGTTTCTTCCCTGGGTGGAATACGCCCAGAACTCACCTCATCACCACCACTGAATTTTCTCCCTTCCACTGTTTCCTGGGGTACCAGCTGGCCCTTGCTCCGTGGACCCTGAGCCAGACCGAAGCCCCTGCAGTGGATGAGGGATTCCGGCGTGCAGAGGAGGTTTGGGACGCTGGCCACGTGAGGCTCCAATGCGCTGTCTGCCATCAGAAGGAGCAGGTGAACTGCCACCGCAGTGAGGCACCCGTTTTCCATCCTGGTGATCTCGTCTGGCTCTCCACCAGTAACCTGCTCCGCCTGCCCTGCCAAAAGCTGAGCCCCTGGTTTCTGGCGCCATTCAAAGTCCTCCGGAGGGTCAATGAGGTAACTTACCGATTACAGCTTCCCACTAACTATCGTATCTCACCCTCTTCACGTTTCCCTCCTCCGGCCCGGTGGGGGGGGTACTGTCACGTCTACTCCCGCTCCCACTCTCCGACTCTTGCCATCCCCGGTCTACTAACCACCATTCCTAGCAACCCATCATCAGGCAGTATTGTTTCTGTGTTATGTTCAGACACTACTCTTGTTCCTGTATCTACTCGATTTGTTCTTATTAAACTCACCGACTGCACCTGCTTCCTGACTCCATGTGAGTTCGTAATTGTAACGAAGAATCACCCTCATGCACTTAAGGAAATCATGGATAAATTGAATATACAGTATGGAGGCTTAAATATCCTGACCTAGTGGGATAGACATGGCAGAAGCTCAATCAAGCTAGTCGTCTTGACTACTTATGTCATTCTCGCTGGTACCAAAAGTTAGTGCTTATAGGGGACAGAACACAATATTTTGAAAGAGGAAGCAAAGAACTTGGAGCATATATTTTTGTTTCAGTTTCCTCCATCTCCACAAACCAAAGTTAAATGTAAGGATTTTTTCTTCTTCTATGAATAATGTAAAATTAACAGCTGTACAGAAACACTCAAGTGAAGTCCAAATTACGGAGGCAGAACTTCTTGATGCAATTAAAGCCTTCAAATCCAGGAAAACTCCAGGGCTGAATGGAATGCCAGTTGACGTATAACAAACCTTTTTTGATGTACTTAGAGGACCGTTAGTTACATGTTATAAACACTCCTATAAAAATGGTAGATTATCAGATAGTCAACAAAATCTACTATTGTTTAAACAGGACCCAGGTGGTAAATATAGGTGTACAGTGCATTCGGAAAGTATTCAGACCCCTTGAATATTTCCACATTTTGTAAATTACAGCCTTATTCTACAATACCCCATAATGACAAAGTAATAACAGGTTTTTGAAATTTTGACAAATKTATTGAAATAAAAAACAGAAATACCTTATTTACGTAAGTATTCAGACCCTTTGCTATTAGACTCGAAATTGAGCGCAGTTGCATCCTGTTTCCATTGAACATCCTTGAGATGTTGAGATTTCTACAACTTGATTGGTGTCACGGCCGTCGTAAGGAGGAGACCAAGGCGCAGCGTGGTAAGTGTACATTCYTCTTTAATAAAAGAACGAACACTGAACAAAATGACAAAACGAACCGTGAAGCTAAWATGGATAGTGCAGACAGGCAACTAAACATAGAATAAGAACCCACAAAACCAAAAGGGAAAATGGAAACCTAAATATGATCCCCAATCAGAGACAACGATAAACAGCTGCCTCTGATTGGGAACCAATTCAGGCCACCACAGACCTACATATACCTAGACTACCAAAACCCCTAGACATACAAAAAACCCTAGACAATACAAAACCAGCATACACACCCTAGTCACACCCTGACCTAACCAAAATAATAAAGAAAACATAGATAACTAAGGTCAGGGCGTGACAATTGGAGTGATTGACATGATTTGGAAAGGCACACACCTTCTATATAAGGTCCCACAGAGCAAAAACCAAGCCAAGAGGTTGAAGGATTTGTCCGTAGAGCTCCGAGACAGGATTCAGTCGAGGCACTAATCTGGGGAAGGGTACCAAAACATTTCTGCAGCATTGAAGGTCCCCAAGAAGGCAGTGGCGTCCATTATTCGTAAAAGGAAGAAGTTTGGAACCACCAAGACTCTTCCTAGAGCTGGCCGCCCGGCCAAACTGAGCTATCAGGGGAGAAGGGCCATGGTCAGGGAGGTGACCAAAAACCTTTATGGTCACTCTGACAGAGCTCCAGAGTTCCTCTGTGGAGATGGGAGAACCTTCCAGAAGGTCAACCATCTCTGCAGCACTCCACCAATCAGGCCTCTTGGTAGAGTTGCCAGACGGAAGCCACATATTGATTCAACAGTAGCTAAGATGGGGAGAAGTATATCCGTAATAAAGCGCTGCTCTGCCTTCTTAACAACACTATCAACAACTGTCACTACAGGCCCTAGTTTTGTCACACCTTGACTGCTGTTAAGTCGTGTGGTCAGGTGCCACAAAAAAGGACAGCTGGCCCTTGGATGCATACAGAGAGCTAATATTAATAATATGCATGTCAATCTCTCCTGGCTCAAAGTAGAGGAGATATTGACTTCATCACTACTTGTATTTATGAGCGGTATTGACATGTTGAATGTACCGAGCTGTCTGTTTGAACTACTGTCACACAGCTCGGACTCTCATGCATACCCCACAAGACATGCCACAAGAGGTCTCTTCACAGTCCCCAAGTCCAGAACAGACTATGGGAGGTGCACAGTACTACAATAGAGACATCACTACATGGAACTCTATTCCACATCAAGTAACTGACGCAAGCAGTAAAATTAATTTTAAAAAAAAACACACACACACACACCACACCACACACACACACACACACACACACACACACACACACACACACCACACACACACACCACCACACACACACACACACACACAGAGAGAGAGACAATAACATGCGTACTGTACACACACATACACATGGATTTAGTACTGTAGATTGTGGCAGTGGTGGAATAGGGGCCTGAGGGCACACAGTGTGTTGTGAAATCTGTGAATGTATTGTAATGTTTTTTAAAATTGTATAAACTGCCTTAATTTTGCTGGACCCCAGGAAGAGTAGCTGCTGCCTTAGCAGCAGCTAATGGGGATCCATATTAAATACAAATACTCTACAGTAAACGGACATATAGCCCTCTTGGAGCTTGCTAAAAGGCACCTAAATGACTCTGACCATGAGAAGCAAGACTCTCTGGTCTGATGAAACCAAGATTAAACTCTTTGGCCTGAATGCAAGCATCACGGGTCTGAGGAAACCTGGCACCATCCCTACGGTGAAGCATGGTGGTGGCAGCATCATGCTGTGGGRATGTTTTTCAGCGGCARGGAGACTAGTCAGGWTTGAGGGAATGATGAATGGAGCAAAGTTCAGAGAGATCCTTGATGAAAACCTGCTTCCGAGCGCTCAGGAGCTCAGACTGGGGTGAAGGTTCACCTTCCAACAGGACAACGACCCTAAGCACACAGCCAAGACAATGCAGGAGTGGCTTCGGGACAAGTCTCTGAATGTCCTTGAGTGTCCCAGCCAGAGCCCGGATTTGATCCCGATCGAACATCTCTGGAGAGACCTGAAAATAGCTTTGCAGCGACGCTCCCCATCCAACCTGACAGAGCTTGTGAGGATCTGCAGAGAAGAATGGGAGAAACTCCCCAAATACAGGTGTGCCACGCTTGTCGCTTCATACCCAAGAAGACTACAGGCTGTAATCGCTGCCAAAGGTGCTTCAACAAAGTACTGAGTAAAGGGTCTGAATACTTATGTAAATATAATATTTCAGTTTGTATTTTTAATAMATTTGCAAAAATGTCAAAAACCTGTTTTTGCTTTGTCATTATGGGGTATTGTGTGTAGAATTATGAGGGGAAACAATTATTTTATTTTATTTTAAAATAAGGCTGTGATGTAACACAATTTGGAAAAAGTGAAGGGCACTGAATACTTTCCGAATGCACTGTAAAATAGTAAATAATGGCTACTTCTCAGAAAGTGTTAAACTGTCAAGAGGAGTAAAACAAGGTTGTCCAATATCGGTATA
Organism: Salvelinus sp. IW2-2015; assembly: GCF_002910315.2. Taxonomy (NCBI): domain Eukaryota; kingdom Metazoa; phylum Chordata; class Actinopteri; order Salmoniformes; family Salmonidae; genus Salvelinus; species Salvelinus sp. IW2-2015. Next base: position 2,102,563 of record NC_036871.1, read on the forward strand.
TCTATTTTATATGACAATCGATACGTTAGCTATTCAAATCAGATCCAACAATAATATCAAGTGGCTAGAAAACCAGGGGTTAGAAACAAAGGTATCATTGTACGCTAATGATTCATGTTTTCTCTTAAATCCGCAATTTAGATCCCTCCATAGCCTCATTGATGATCTGGATAATTTTTCTAACCTCGCTGGAWTACAACCAAGTTAATTGTACTATATAACGTATTGGATCACAAAAAAATACAACTTTACATTACTGTGTAGTTTACCAATAAAATTATCTAACGGTGATGTTGACATACTCGGTATTCATATCCTGAAGGAAAGAAATTGTCTCACTACAATACATTTTTATAGAAAGTTGGCAAAAAAGATAAGATCTTGCTACCATGGAAAGGAAAATACCTGTTTTGTGGAAAAATCACCCTGATTAACTCTTTACTCATATCCCAGTTTACCTAGTTGCTTATGACTCTGCCTACACCTCCCAACTTTTTTTTTCATTATATGAGCCAAAAATGTTCTATTTTATTTGGAATGGCAAGCCAGACTACATTAAACCAGCCTATTTATATAATGAACATGAATTTGGAGGGTATAAATTATTAGATATTAAATCATTACACCTCTCACTAAAGGCTTCAGTCATACAAAAGCTATACTTGAATACGAATTGGTTCTCTAGGAGATTAGTAAGAATGGCTCAACTGTGTTCAGGAATGGCCTTTTTCCCTTTATTCAGATTACAACCTCTCACTTTCGGTTATTTGAAAATGAAATCCTCTCCAAAATATAGCTATTTTTGGAACAAGCCATAGAAAGTTGGTAGCAATTTCAATTTTAATCSACCAGAAAAGACATAACAAATATTACAGCAAATATTATTGTTAAACTCAAATATACTACTTGATTTTAAAAAATAACATTATTTTGAAGAAGAAAAAACCCCCAAAACGATATAATCTTTGTAAATTATATCATAAATAGGACTGGTGGAGTTATGTCACAAATGCAGCTAACAATAATATATGAAAATATCTGCTCTATCCAAAATTAAAACCAACTAATTGTAGCATTACTGCAAAAATCGAAGAGGCAAGTGGAAGGGGGAAAAAGTACGGAACTTGTCGGCCCTGCATTAAAGACCAAAATTGGTTAAAGAAAATTGTTATTAAAAAAAAGTACCAGTTTCATTTAAGGACCCAAAAATTGACAGCTGTGTCATACAGATTGCAAAACAGTTGGGAAGAGATTTTTTATGTACTGAATTCATGGCACATGGTTTATGAACTGACACGCAAAATGACACCGGATTCAAAACTTTGAGTTTTTATATTTAAATGATTATACAAAATTCTTGCAACCAATAGAATGTTATATACTGTATATGGGGGATACAACCATCCCAGCTCTGCAGATTTTGCTGCAAAGAGACAGAATCATTAGATAATTCGCATGTTCAGGAATGGCTGAAGAATTGCAACATTTGCCTGGAGAAATAGCACTGCTGGGTGATCTGAAATGTCATARTAAATCAATCAATAATATAATACTCTTAGCAAATATGTTTATCTTTAATTTCCAATCTGTAGAAACAATGAGTATAGAAAGGTTCAGAACTTTTGTGAAACACCCCACAGTTGAAAAATATATGGTAAATAAAACYGGATGGTGTTCAGAGATAGATTTGAGGGGTGCTGAAAGATGGGACTAAAAACAAACAATAGATAAATTATGCAAAATATAGTGTGTCTGTAAAATKTATATTGTATGTATAGACTGGAAGTAGAAGCCTAAGTGTTGTTGTCCATTAATTGACTCCAAGTAGGAGAGGGGTGGTATGGTTAGGGAAAATAATCAGTGTCACGTGTGCTCCCTCTCCGGCCTCTAGGTCCCCAGGCTGCTCGTTAGGGCGCACACCTGTCACCAGTGTTACGCGCATAATGACACTCACCTGGACTCCATCACCTCCTTGATTACCTTCCCTTTATATGTCACTCCAGCGATGTTCTCCAGTCCGGAGCCTCCAGCGACGGTCTCCAGTCCGGGGCCTCCAGCGACGGTCTCCAGTCCAGGGCCTCCAGCGAGGGTGCCCAGTCCGGGGCCCGCAACGAGGGTGCCCAGTCCGGGGCCCGCAACGAGGGTGCCCAGTCCGGGGCCCGCAACGAGGGTGCCCAGTCCGGGGCCCGCAACGAGGGTCCCCAGTCCGGGGCCCGCTACGAGAGTGCCCAGTCCGGGGCCCGCTATGAGGGTCCCCAGTCCGGGGTCGGCGGGGGTCCCCGCACCAGAGGCGCCACCAAAGTGGGGGGAGCCAGAGGCGGAGGGGGGTCTACGTCCCGCACCAGACCCGCCGCCGTAAAGGAGGCCCACCCGGACCCTCCCCTTTAGAGTCAGGTTTTGCGGCCAGAGTCCGCACCTTTGGGGGGGGGTACTGTCACGCCCTGGCCATAGAGAGGCTTTTATTCTCTATTTTGGTTAGGCCAGGGTGTGGCTAGGGTGGGCATTCTAGTTTCTTTATTTCTATGTTTTCTATTTCTTTGTGTTTGGCCGGGTGTGGTTCTCAATCAGAGGCAGCTGTCTATCGTTGTCTCTGATTGAGAACCTACCGTTTTTGGTAGTGTTTATTGTTTTTGTTCGGCGTCATTTTTATTAAATAAAATMAAATTTACCCTCACCACGCTGCACCTTGGTCCTCTTCTTTTAACGGCCGTGACAAACAGCTTACAGACGGTAGGCAATTAAGGTCCCAGTTATGAAAACTTAGGACACTAAAGAGGCCTTTCTACTGACTCTGAAAAACACCAATAGAAAGATGCCCAGGGTCCCTCTTCATCTGCGTGAACATGCCTTAGGCATGCTGCAAGAAGGCATGAGGACTGCAGATGTGGCCAGGGCAATAAATTGCAATGTCCGTACTGTGAGACGCCTAAGACAGCGCTACAGGGAGACAGGACAGACAGCTGATTGTCCTCGCAGTGGCAGACCACGTGTAACAACACCTGCACAGTATCGGTACATCCGAACATCACACCTGCGGGACAGGTACAGGATGGCAACAACAACTGCCCAAGTTACACCAGGAACGCACAATCCCTCCATCAGTGCTCAGACTGTCCACAATAGGCTGAGAGAGGCTGGACTGAGGGCTTGTAGGCCTGTAGTAAGGCAGGTTCTCACCAGACATCACCGGCAACAACGTCACCTATGGGCACAACCCCACTGTCGCTGGACCAGACAGGACTGGCAAAAAGTGCTCTTCACTGACGAGTCGCGGTTTTGTCTCACCTGGGGTGATGGTCGAATTCGCGTTAATCATCGAAGGAATGAGCGTTACACCGAGGCCTGTACTCTGGAGCGAGATTGATTTGGAGGTGGAGGGTCTGTCATGGTCTGGGGAGGTGTGTCACAGCATCATCGGATTGTGCTTGTTGTCATTCAGGCAATCTCAAAACCGTGCGTTACAGGGACGACATCCTCCTCCCTCATGTGGTACCCTTCCTGCAGGCTCATCCTGACATGACCCTACAGCATGACAATGGCACCAGCCATACTGCTCGTTCTGTGTGTGATTTCCTGCAAGACTGTCAGTGTAAGTGTTCTGCCATGGCCAGCGAAGAGCCCGGATCTCAATCCCATTGAGCACGTCTGGGACTTGTTGGATCAGAGGGTGAGGGCTAGGGCCATTCCCCCCAGAAATGTCCGGGAACTTGCAGGTGCCTTGGTGGAAGAGTGAGGTAACATCTCACAGCAAGAACTGGCAAATCTGGAGCAGTCCATGAGGAGGAGATGCACTGCAGTACTTAATGCAGCTGGTGGCCACACCAGATACTGACTGTTACTTTTGATTTTGACCCCCCCTTTGTTCAGGAACACATTAATCAATTTCTGTTAGTCATGTGTCTGTGGAACTTGTTCACCTGATGTCTCAGTTGTTGAATCCTGTTATGTTCATACAAATATTTACACATGTTAAGTTTGCTGAAAATTAACGCAGTTGACAGTGAGAGGACGTTTATTTTTTTGCTGAGTTCATGTGTGAAGATAATGTGTCTTGAGTGTAATATAAAATGTTGAGACAAGAACACGGGGAAGGGTGTGTGGCATAGATATAGGCAAGTCTCTCCTTAGAATGGCTCAGTTCTCTCCCGCCAATTCTTGTGCATTCATTGTTTCATTGTTCGAATTGTTTGCCCTTTAATTTTAAATGTTTTATAAATCCCCCATTACATATGTCACCAGTAGTAAATGTACCGTTAATCCCCATAATTTGGTTACATTCATTTCTGGTAATGCATGTATTAATTACAGTAATTTACCGTTCTCTTTCTCTTAGTGGAAACGTTGTTTGCAGACCGCCAATGGATCACCCTTTATAAATGTGTCCATATCGCAGAGGTTGGTGACCTCGCATTAGTTGTCTTTTAACTTTTAGATTTTTCACATTTTAATTCAGATTTTTATGATTAATGAGTAAAAAGCATTATTTTGCAATGGGATTTCTTTTTCTCCGGGGCTTGCGGAAACCCTGATCCCATTTACAGTCTATTACAGTGTATAGAGGGGGTGGAGAACGAAGTTCTGCTGGATATGTATGATGCGGTTCCACTCCAAAACTACTAATTTGGTCAGTAGAGACCCTACTGAGTATTTCCCACTCCACTTTAGCTGAGACAGGTGGAAACATTTTCTCTCTAGAAGCCAATATGTATTCCATGTACAATCTATTACAGTGTATTGCAGGATCATCGACTAGATTCAGCCGCGGGATGATTTTTTCTTGAGTGGAAGGTCGGGGGGCTGGAACATAATCACAAATCATTTGTGGACTGSAATTTGACCCCAAGAATCCCAACCATATATAATATTTGACCAAAACATAATCATTTCAAACCTTGCTTACATTTGTATATAATCACGTCTCTCTATTGTGTGTGGGAATACTTGGGAACAGATTTCCAAAATTAAAATCACTTGGAGCTGATTTCCAACAATCAAAATGAAATCACAATGTGATTTTCTGGATTTTTTTTTCTCATTTTGTCTGTCATAGTTGAAGTGTACCTATGATGAAAATTACAGGCCTCTCTCATCTTTTTAAGTGGGAGAACAATTGGTGGCTGAATAAATACTTTTTTGCCCCACTGTATACAGGGGGTACCAGTACAGAGTCAATGTGCGGGGGCACCGGATAGTCGAGGTAATTGAGGTAATATGTACATGTACTGTAGGTAGAGTTAAAGTGACCATGCATAGATAATAAACAGAGAGTAGCAACCAAATAACGGTAACTCGCAAATGTATACGTCCCAGTTATCAGATTTACATCTAAATGTAATGGAACTTATATGATTAAATATGAAACTATTTGTGAGAAAATGAAATGTGATTTTAGCCTTCTAAATGAGAGAATTGTTTTTCATGTAAAGTTTTACCCAGTCAGTAACCACACCCACGTGAGCACAGACCCTGTGGCAACGTTATGGAACCGCCCTCCAAGGCGAGGGCATAGAAGGACAACTAACAACATTTACATTAGACCAGAGAACGTGAGGACCATCCACGCGTTGAAATGGTTGGAATCTCTACAGACCAGTATACTGACAGTAAGACGGACGTGTAAAATGGTTAGACTCTACCAGACCAGCGTGACCGACAGCGTGAGCTGAAAGGTACGAAACGGTTAGAAACTCTGAAACTTTCAACAGAGAAGATAAAATCTCTACCAGACCAGACAGCGTGAAGCGGTGGCTACATGGCTGAGAAATGGTTTAAAACTTAAGACCAGCCGAAGTACAGCGCGAGCTGGATATGGCAAAATGGTTTGAAACTACAATATCAGAAAATTGTAAGACCCTCTGAAACTCTCTCTCTCTCTCTCTCTCTCTCTCGAAGAAGAAGAAGAAGAAGAAGAAGACTACACAGGAACATTCAGTCTGCAGCTAATTATGCACTGTTAGCCTAGGAAGCTCAACCGAAGACGAGAGACAAAGAACAACTTTCTCTCACCTCTATACGKATCTCTAGGGTATCTATTCTAAACAAACAGAGTGAAGGACGAGGCCCGCTGAACAGCGCGTGGTACACCTCTGGGAGATCCGTTCCAACAAACACTCCGAGACCAACCTACTACAACTACTAAGGACATGGTGACCTCTTGTGGACAACAACCAGAGACTTCTGAACTACTCTCCATAGATGGCCCGGTTGATTTCAACAGAGAGACAACAAGGACATACAAGCATAAATATGTGTTGCATTTCTAAATCTGAATGAACGGTTGTTAGGGTGCTAAATATCCATATTTACGATGAGCGTATTATTCAACTGTACATACGATAGTTGAATTCCTTTGTCTCTTCTTCTCCCGCTCCTTCTTTCCCCACCCCTTTTCATTGTGTACCAAGTCGTCGTATCGGGATAGTCCACTAGGGACTTTTCATTGCATTATGTTAATATTCAATACTATACTGTGTGTGTGTTTATGTATTTCTGTGTGATTATTTCATTAGTTAGTAAATAAATAATTAAGCCAATTTGTGTAAGCTGATTCATCATGGAGMCTAGAGTTCGTCCGGTCTATAACCTAACAGTTTAGCACCATACCAGCAGGTGGCATCCAAGCCTTACACATAACATCTCCTTTCCTTTAAATGTTTAAGTTTTGAACCACAACAGATAACAAATCGATCCAACATTCTTGCCTACCATGCTGAACTGAAAATATATTGTCTTTATTTAAAAATGTTTTACACAATGTAATAAAACTTGACACTTCAACAATAGTAAAACTGTATGTCCGCCCCAAAGTCCATAGCCTTTCAGATTTAGGTCAGTGAAACCTGTCACTTATAGATTGAGTCTTTTGGGTGGTCGTGACAAACGGCCACTACGCAGATGCACAGCGGGTATTTCAGTGTCTATTTTTGGTGCAGGTGAGCAATGTGCTCGCGGCACATATGCCTGTGTGTTATGTGGCTCACCCATATGCTCCTCCCCACAGTCCTTCAGCTTCTCAGCCTCATTTCCTGACTTTCCAGTACCCAGTGCCCTGTTAGGGTCTTACTGACCATGCTCAAATTTATCATGCTGTGGCGTTGGATGAGTTTCATCTCTGTGCCTCTGTACAGCCTGTTCTGCCACTCGAAGGTCCACTCTGTTGCGTCACTAGAGTGTCCCGTCGACATCCACAAGAAACGCCCGGGGAGCGCCCGGGGTGCCCAGGTGACCGCACCATCCTGTGCGGTCACCTGGTAGTGGTCGCATTCTGCACTGATCTCCATTGTTTAAGTCAGGGAGCACTCTGGATGCCACGTCATAGTGTGATTTGGCAATCCTCCTTTTCTGTCTGAGTTTTTCAGTGACACGCACAACCACAGATGGCTGCAGCAGGCTGTGTGCCACCGGCAGAGATGACTTGAGGCTGCGTGAAATGAGACTCTGTGCGGGGCAACTGTCCATCCTGTGCTGCGCCACTGCAGTATAGCTGACCATACGTCCGTACCGTCTAGCTTGGCCCTCTTGCATTAGCCTTTCACTATCTTGACCGCTGAGTCTACCTTTGCATTGGCTTGTGGATGGTGAGGGGAAGACGTGATGTGAGTGAATCCCCTCATAGCACCCCCCATTGTCTGTGATTACAGTCTGGTTGCACTTGGCGGGCAAACAGGACTTTGCTGCGTGTGACTACAGTGTCTACTGACACGTCTCGCAGTGGATTACTGGGAGGTGGAATGATCAACCGAGATCAGGAAGTACTTCACTGCATAGGCAAAAAGGTCCATGCTCACTGTTTGCCATGGGATGTCATGTGACATCATTGATTTATTTTTCTGTGCTCATGCATATTCATTACAGGCTGAGCAGTTGGATACATAGTACTTGATTTCCCCTCTCATGTTCAGCCAGAAAAGTGTGTCCTTTGCCTGTCTATAGCATGCCTCCCGCCAATGTGGCTAGCATGTATGCGGCTAAGCATTACCGCCCTCAGTGCCCTTGGAATAATAACACATTGTTCTCTGTACAGCACCCCGTTCTGCACATTGATTTCATCACTAAAGGGCCAATAATCTCACACTCAGAGAGGTGTCCTCTTTCACAGCAGGCCATCCTGAGAGAACAACTGACTTTAAATCCTGTAGGTCTTCATCGGCCTCAGTGTACTGTAATATCTGACGGAACCTGTGGGTTGTGACATTGAGATGCTGTGCCTGGTCAATATGTGTGAATGCAGCCTGCTCACGCTCTATGTTACACACAGTGTGCTGTGCATGTTGTGCATCTGTCCCCCTGCCTTGTATAGATTAAACCCAAGTTGTAGTTTTGCAGCGGCATTAAAATACCTTAGAGACGCTTAGGGGCACAGAGGAGCGGCTGTTATTAACTCTCTGCCATACAGAGAACGATGAAGTCTCTGGCAAGCAAATACAATACTCAAACATTCCTTTTCTATATGAGCATAGTTTTTCTCTCTTGGCGTCAATGCTCGTGGAACAAATGCCACGGGCTGTCCCTGTTGCATTAGGCAGCACCCTAATCCATTCTTGTTTGCGTCACTCTGCACAGTGACCGGTTTCGAGACGTTGTAGTACCTCAGAACAGGCGTGACATACACCAGGCTCTTTAGTTCCTGTACAGCTAGGTCATGTTTAGCCAGCCATTGCCACACACTGTTCTTGTCCAGGAGCCGGCGAAGAGGCTCACACACCTCAGACAGCTTGGGCAGAAACTTGGCTAGGTATGTCACAAATCCAATGAAACGCTGTACTGCCTTGGCATCAGTGGGTGTCGGCATGTTCAGTACAACCCTGGTGTTCTCTGGATGTATTCTCAGTCCCTCGGAGGATAGTATGTGTCCATGAAACTGAACTTCTTTCAGCTCGAACTGCAGCTTTTGCACACTGAGCCCGATTCTCGCATCCCTTCACCGCTCCATCAGTGCGTGCAGATTGTTGTCATGGTCACGCTACGCCTCTTCATCAGAGTCCCTGCATCCGACAACAAGAATATCATCTGCGATCGGCTCGATGCCTCTGAGGGCCCCCAGCAGTTCATGTTGCTTACGTTGATAAATCTCAGAGGCCACGGAGACCGCAAAGGGAAGTTTCAGCCATTTCATCCTCCCCCATGGCGTCCAGAATGTCCTCATCCTGCTGCTGTCCTCATCAAGTTTACACTGGAGAAAGGCACCTTAGGCAGTCCTCTAATGTTGGCATAAGTTAGTGAGATCTTTTCAGTGCTTGATTAAGGGGTTTCGGGTCCATACATAATCKGATCTTTTCTAGCTACTACAACCATGTTGCTTATCCAGGGCGTCGGCTCAGTCACTGGGGTAATATGTCCATCACGTTCATATTTCTCCAGTTGRGCTTTSAATCGCGCCTTCAAGGCTACAGGCACATTCTGTGGTGCRCATTGTACAGGGGTGCAACTTGGGTCCAGTACAGACTCCTGACACAGACTCCACTGGATCGTTGAAAATGTCATAATATGCACTCAGCAGCTGTTATTTGGTTAAAGGTCCTTTGAGGCACTGCTTCACTTTGTTTAGTATTGTGACAGTCAGGAGTCCTAATTGCTCACATGTGAAACCAGAGTAATGGATTTTGGTCCGTCTCAACAATGTCAAAGACTAGTTTGTGCTTAACCCCCTTAATGACACAGTCTGTRTGATAYCGCCCCATTGATCTCATTAACTCTCTTGAGTACAGCTTCAGTAGTGTGTTGCTTGCTTGTAGTGGGGTATTTGGTGATATTCTCTGTTTCATTCTCTTGCTCATTACATTGCATGTTGCCCCTGTGTTGTGCTGGCATTCTTGTCTTTTAATATTCAGTTGTAGCTGCACCAACCATTTCTGTCCCTGAAAGTGAGCTGCATTGATCAATTCCGTGGTGTAGACCAGTTCCTCATTGTCAGAGCCTCCATCTCTCTGTATATTATCCTCCACAAGATGCACTTTCTTTACACTGGGCATTATTCTCTTCCCCTGCATGTGATTGTTACCGCAGTATTTATCGTTTTTGTCATGTAATGTCACCTGACCTTTCGTGGCTGTGCTCTCCTCTGGTTTGTACCTCCGCTGTCTCTGCATTGCATTCACTGTATTCACTTGTATACCATCTACAGTGGGGCAAAAAAGAGGTTATTTAGTCAGCCACCAATTGTGCAAGTTCTCCCACTTAAAAAAATGAGAAAAAAAAATCCAGAAAATCACATTGTAGGATTTTTAATGAATTGATTTGCAAATTATGGTGGAAAATAAGTATTTGGTCAATACAAAAGTTAACTCAATACTTTGTTAATACCCTTTGTTGGCAATGACAGAGGTCAAACGTTTCTGTAAGTCTTCACAAGGTTTTCACACACCTGTTGCTGATATTTTGCCCATTCCTCCATGCAGATCTCCTCTGAAGCAGTGATGTTTTGGGGCTGTTGCTGGGCAACACGGACTTTCAACTCCCTCCAAAGATTTTCTATGGGTTGAGATCTGGAGACTGGCTAGGCCACTCCAGGACCTTGAAATGCTTCTTACGAAGCCACTCCTTCGTTGCCCGGGCGGTGTGTTTGGATCATTGTCATGCTGAAAGACCCAGCCACGTTTCATCTTCAATGCCCTTGCTGATGGAAGGTTTTCACTCAAAATCTCACGATACATGGCCCCATTCATTCTTTCCTTTACACGGATCAGTCGTCCTGGTCCCTTTGCAGAAAAACAGCCCCAAAGCATGATGTTTCCACCCCCATGCTTCACAGTAGGTATGGTGTTCTTTGGATGCAACTCAGCATTCTTTGTCCTCCAAAACGACGAGTTGAGTTTTTACCAAAAAGTTATATTTTTGGTTTCATCTGACCATATGACATTCTCCCAATCTTCTTCTGGATCATCCAAATGCTCTCTTAGCAAACTTCAGACGGGCCTGGACATGTACTGGCTTAAGCAGGGACACGTCTGGCACTGCAGGATTTGAGTCCCTGGCGCGTAGTGTGTTACTGATGGTAGGCTTGTTTACTTTGGTCCCAGCTCTCTGCAGGTCATTCACTAGGTCCCCCCCGTGTGGTTCTGGGATTTTGTTCACCGTTCTTGTGATCATTTTGACCCCACGGGTGAGATCTTGCGTGGAGCCCCAGATCGAGGGAGATTATCAGTGGTCTTGTATGTCTTCCATTTCCTAATAATTGTCCCACAGTTGATTTCTTCAAACCAAGCTTCTTACCTATGCAGATTCAGTCTCCCAGCCTGGCAGGTCTACAATTTTGTTCTGGTGTCCTCTTACAGGCTTCTTTGGTCTTTGGTCCAATAGTGAGTTTGGAGATGTGACTGTTGAGGTCGTTGGGACTAAGGTGTCTTTCTATACTATAACTACGTTCACACATGGCTCAATCAATAAGTACAGGGTTAACGAGTGTGAGGACATAGGAGTACCTCATTAAACTGAAGAGAAGTTACAGGTCTGTAAGAGCCAGAAATCTTGCTTGTTTGTAGGTGACCAAATACTTATTTTCCACCATAATTTGCAAATAAATTMATTAAAAATCCTACAATGTGATTTTCTGGAAAAAAAATTCTCATTTTGTCTGTCATAGTTGAAGTGTACCTATGATGAAAATTACAGGCCTCTCTCATATTTTTAAGTGGGAGAACTTGCACAATTGGTGGCTGACTAAATACTTTTTTGCCCCACTGTATCTCCTCATGCGATTTTCAGTAAACTCAGCTACACGGCATATTTCCACAGCCTCTGGAAAGCTAAGATCCCGTTCTCGTAGCAATTGGCGCCCTCGTTCCTTCACTTGCAATGCCTAATATGAGCCGGTCCCGTATCGTCTTGTCCCTCAGACCGCRGTACTCGTATGTCACTGCTCTCTCCCGCAATCGTGTGATAAAACTGTCAATAAACTCATCTGTATCCTGTTTGCAGCAGCCAAAGAGGTATCTCTCATTTATTACGTGGCCTTAAAATAGTCCTACAAAGCATCTAGTATAGCAGTATGGTCATTTCTCTGATCAGCAGTCAATGTGAGGTTATCCATGTAAATATGCCAACACTCACTGCCCATTGGTCTCCTCAGCGTAGCCGCTTGTACCTGTGCAGATTTTTCTTCCAGCCCCGTTGCTAGCGACATGTCCTCAAACTCAGCTCTGAATATCTCCCAGTTTTTGCACAAATCTCTAGACATCTGCATGCCCTCCGGGGCGGGATAAGTGATAATGCCTGAGAAGCCGGTGTTTGGAGGATATATTGGCACTGGTGTTGTTAAGCCCGAGAYGAAGTCGAGGGCCAGCGAACCGTGCCAATATATCCTCCAAACACTGGCTTCTAGGGCATTATCACTTTTATACAACGGGTTACCAACATATTCAAATAATGTTTGACATTTTTATATAAAAACGTTATTTTCACAAATTTATTCATACTATTTCATCCTTCCACAAGATATAGTCCTGACACAAATCTAGGGTTGATACCCAAGCTGGCTGGTTCGGTTGCCAGAGACTCGTTCAGTCTTTTTGTTCTGTATCTATGGATACGATACAGTCATTCAGTCTTTTTGTTCTGTATCTATGGACACGACCCAGTCGTTCTTTCTAAATGTTCCATTGCCATACTGGCTGGCAACGTTCTTATCCCTTATTTGCTAGCTAGCCAACTACAGCTAACTTACAGTCACATCAAACAGTGCAGCCAGAATAACAACAGTATCTGCATTTGCATTTGTTTAAGCTGTTTTCTAGTGACATTTATTTGGATGCATCCATAACAATGAGCTAATGAAGCGCGACTTCACCTGGCATAGAAAATGTGCTTTCTCGTCAGGACACTGTAGTTCAGAGGAGCTAGCCAACAACACAGCTAACACAATCACTTCAATCTTAAACTGGAAAGACTGCAAACTAGCTGCACTTAATTTCGTTTGACCTTTTTCCAATTGACATTTCTTTGTATATATCCATAAAAATGATGCCGGCTGATTCATGATTTTGAATTGCTGAGAAAAGCTGCCTGCCTGTCTGTCTMGTCCCGACTCCCGACACGTTCATTACTATTGGACAGCTGGAGATCKAATTTGAATATTGAAGCAATGTTGCAAATGTCGGAGCGACAAACAGCAAGGTTTACACAAATCTCCGCTGCTGAAAACGAAATGTTAGTCTAAAAGAAATGTGAGATAATGTCTAGATGCTTTTTATAGTGGAGATTAAGTTAGACTAGTGGTTAGAGTGTTGGGCCAGTAACCAAAAAGGTTACTAGATCAAATCCCAGAGCTGACTAGTTAAAAATCTGTCGTTCTGCCCTTGAACAAGGCAGTTAACCCACTTTTCCTAGGCCATCATTGTAAATAAGAATTTGTTCTTAACTGACTTGCCTAGTTAAATAAAGGTTGAATAACATTTTGGAATGAAAATTATAAATTGCTTGGCTGGGTTGATGAGACAAAGGATTGCTCTGTCATATGGAACAGAGTAAATGGGCATTTTAACGTCATAGATTTAGCAGGTGGGAACTTGTGGAATGGACACCGGCTGGAATGGGCTTTTAACCAATCAGCATTCAGGATTAGACCCACCCGTTGTATAAACATAACATATCTAATGCGCTATAGAGCACCTAAAGTTGTTTTCCTGTTGTCGCTGTTATTTCTTGATGCGCATAAGTTCTAGCGTGTTAATATGTTTTATAGAAAAAGGCTTGGAAAAAGGTGTCTCCATAATGACAATCTAAATAGMCTACCTAAACTGGTAAAAAGTTGTCACGACGTGCACACATGCTGCTAGTCTCGTGACTCAGCTGCCTGCTGCTGTCACGCCCTGAGCTTAGAGATCCTTTTATTTCTCTATTTGGTTAGGTCAGGGTGTGATTAGGGTGGGCATTCTAGTTTTCCGTTTCTATGTTGGTCTGGTATGGTTCCCAATCAGAGGCAGCTGTCTATCGTTGTCTCTGATTTGGGGATCATATTTAGGCAGCCTTTTCCCACCTGTTGTTTGTGGGATCTTGTTTTTGTGTAGTGCCTGTGAGCACTCCATTACTTCACGTTTAGTTTGTTTCGGTATTTGTTTTGGTGAGTTTCATTTATTAAAACATGTGGAACTCTACGCACGCTGCGCCTTGGTCCATTTATTCCAACGATCGTGACAGCTGCAGCGCTCAGTCTCAACACACACATGGCCACTCACTCACTTAGCAACAGGCTGCCTCACTGCCGGAGTCAGCAGCAGCAGGTCACAGTGAAATATATATTTTCAAGAAATTGCCATGATGGCTGCGGTGCAATTCAGAAGTAGCCCTAAAGCCTGCAACCGGTGACCAATACATTTTCACCCGTGACTTAGTTTTCAAAGTAGCCCAATTGAGCCTCTGTAAAAACATGATTAGAATATTGTTAGAAAAACAGGCTAATTTAGTTTCATTTAAATTTGGTTTATTCAGACCCTTTGCTATGAGACTTGAAATTGAGYTCAGGTGCATCCTGTTTCCATTGATCATCCTTGAGATGTTTCTACAACTTGATTGGAGTCCACCTGTGGTATATTCAATTGATTGGACATGATTTGGAACGACACTTACCTGTCTATATAAGGTCCCACAGTTAACAGTGCATGTCAGAGCAAAAACCAAGCCATGAAGTCGAAGGAAATGTCTAAAGAGCTCCGAGACAGGATTGTGTCGAGGGTAACCAAATTTCTGCAGACACCAATTTGAAGCCGCACAAGAACATAGTGTCCCCCGTCATTCTTAAAATGAAAGAAGTTTGTAACCACCAAAGACTCTGTCCCTAGATGCTGCCGCCCAAGCCAAACTGAGGTAATCGGGGAGAATGCCCTTGCTATCGAGGAGGGTGACTAAGGAACCGCTTGGAATAATTACTGACACAGGACTCCAGAGTCTTCTCTGGTATGGAGATAGCATTTGTAGATATAGGTAAAGACTGCCATCTACGCAGCACATCCACCATAATTAGGTACCAGCTTACTTAGCTTGTAGCTCAGATTGGGAACCACTCTGTCAGCAGTAAGGTCCACATGACACCACCACTTGGAGTATTTGTCGCACAAAATGCACTTGAGAAAACACCATGAGAAACAAGATTCTTGGTCTGAATGAACCAAGATTGAACTCTTTGGGCCTGATTGCCAGTATCACTATCTGGAAGAAACCTGGCACCATTCCTATATTGATGCATGTGGTGCAGCATCATGCTGTGGGTATGTTTTTTAGCTGCAGGGACTGGGAGACTAGTCAGGTTTGAGGGAAGATGAACAGAGCAAAATACAGAGAGATCTCTGATGAACCTGCTCAAGACCTCAGAATGGGGCGAATGTTCCATCCATCTCAATGCTGACTACGACCTCATGCATAATAACAGCAAAGACCAACGGCATGATGTGGTCTTCAGGGAACAGTCTACTTGGAATGCGTCGTATTGAGTGCTATGTCCAGAAGTCCCGGACCTTGAATCCATATCAAACATCTCTGGGAGGGCTGAAAATTATGCTGTGCAGCCAATGCATCCTGCATTCATCTTGACAGGACGAGGCTTGATGATGGATCTAGCACGATAAAGAATTGGAGAATACTCTACCAAATACCAGAGGTGATGCCAAGCCTTGTAGGTCATAGTCGAGAGACCGAGCTAGTAATCGTCTGCAAAGGTGCTCTATACTAAGTAATTGAGTAATGGTCTGCATAACTTATGTAAATGTGATATTTCCATTCTTATTTTAATAAATTTGCTTAAAAATCGAAAAAAGACTGTTTTTGGTTTGTAATAAATGAGGTATTGTGTGTAAGTGATGAGGGGATAAAACATTAACCATTTTTAGAATAAGGTTGTAACGAAAACAGAATGTGGTCTGAATCACTTTCCGTATGGTATTCTTTGGTGGAAACTACACTGACCTACAAGTTGCAAAAGTTTGGGGTCACTTAGAAATGTCCTTGACAAGCTGAAATGATAAGCTGTCATGACATATGAGATGGTTATAACTCTGTGTATCAAGTAAAGTGTTACCRTCCTTTAGATGTTAATGTACTGAATGAACAGTGCCACCAGCAGATAGAAAAAGAGCAGGAACTCAAACAGCAGGCTGTCATTGTCACCATGAGTGACAAGTAGTTGGCATTGTGGCACAAACAGACTGGGAGTCAGACTATGCAGCAGCAAGGGGAGGGAGAGAGAGAGTGTGAGAGAGAGAGTGTACAGAAGAGCATGCTGTGGCGAGATCATAACAGTGGAAGATGTCTCTCCTATCTGTGTTGCCATGACTTCTTTCCCCTCWGGGGAAATATTTCAGACAAGGTAAATAATCTCTGCTCCCCTCAGTCACATCAATGATTTATCTGACTAACCTCTAGTATGTTAAAGAAGATAGAAGAGACTATTAAAAGGAAGGAATCTTACAACACCGGTAAGAGCGTTGGGCCAGTATCCGAAAGGTCGCTGGTTCCAATCCCCGAGCCGACAAGGTGAAAACTCCGTCTGTGCCCTTGAGCAAGGCACTTTAACCCTAATTGCTCCTGTAAGTCGCTCTGGATAAATGTGTCTACTAAATGACTAAAATGTAAATCAGTCAGGATGGGATGGGAAGGAGGGGAGTTATGGTAGTTGTCAACTTTTTAAAAAAGACTCAAAAGGGGGTCGGATCAAATAGGACTATACATTTCATTTATATAGTACAGGTCAAAAGTTTGGACACACCTACTCATGCAAGGGTTTTTCTTTGTTTTTACTATTTTCTACAGTGTAGAATAAGAGTGAAGACATCAAAACTATGAAATAACACATGGAATCATGTAGTAACCAAAACAGTTTTAAACAAATTTAGATTCTTTAAAGTAGCCACCCTTTGCCTTGATGACAGTTTTGCACACTCTTGGCATTCTCTCAACCAGCTTCACCTGGAATGCTTTTCCAACAGTCTTGAAGGAGTTCCCACATATGCTGAGCACTTGTTGGCAGCTTTTCCTTCACTCTGCAGTCCAACTCATCCCAAACTATCTCAATTTGGTGGAGGTCAGGGGATTGTGGAGGCCAGGGAATCTGATGCAGCACTCCATCACTCTCCTTCTTGGTCAAATAGCCCTTGCACAGCCTGGAGGTGTGCTGGGTCACTGTCCTGTTGAAAACAAATGATAATTCCATTAAGCCCAAACCAGATGGGATGACGTATTGCTGCMGAATGCTGTGGTAGCCATGCTGGTTAAGTGTGGCTAGAATTGTAAATAAACCACAGTGTTACTAGCAAAGCACGCCCACACCATCACAAGTCCTCCTCCATGCTTCACGGCGGGAACCACACATGCAGAGATCATCCGTTCACTTACTCAAAATCTCACAAAGAGACGGCGGTTGTAACCAAAAATCTCACATTTGGACTCATCAGACGAAAGAACAGATTTCCACTGGTCATGTTTTTTGGCCCAGGCAAGTCTCTTCTTATTATCGGTGTCCTTTAGTAGGGGTTTCTTTGCGTCAATTCAACCATGAAGGCCTRATTCACGCAGTCTCCTCTGAACAGTTGACGTTGAGATCTGTCAGAACTCTGTGAAGCATTTATTTGGGCTGCAATTTCTGAGGCTGGTAACACTAATGAACTTATCCTCTGCAGCAGAGGTAACTCTGGGTCTTCCTTTCCTGTGGCGGTCCTCATGAGAGCCTGTTTCATCATAGCGYGTGATGGTTTTTGCGACTGCACTTGAAGAAACTTTAAAAGTTCTTGACATTTTCCGGATTGACTGACCTTCATATCTTAAAGTAATGATGGACTGTCGTTTCTCTTTGCTTATTTGAGATGCGACTTCAACTGTATTGCCATTCGGTACTGTGATTTTATTGGGTTAAGATGTTCCAAACCTGTTGCTCACCATATGTCTGCTGCAAAGGGACAAGAGAGAGCCACGAGAAAGTTTTGATCAGTCATGGAAACAAATA
>NC_036871.1:2126591-2142467 GCF_002910315.2 Salvelinus sp. IW2-2015
AGTGCTGAACTCGAATTGGCTTCCAATTTAAAACGATGATGGAGAACAAGCTATGAAGGAAAAATACTGGTGTTTTGGTGCAGGTACATTTAAGTAGTCCAAAAATAATATTGCAACACTGTCAAAATTATACGATACGATCTATCGTCAAAAATAATATCCCGATATGTRGCTGAATGGATTTYCCCCCCACCCATCACTGCTGCTGGTTTAACTATGTCCAGTCTTCAGTCTTTTACATCTTGTTAAGCTTGCACTATTCGTCTATCATTATTATGACATTTCACATGTTTCTCTCTTTCCACACCCTTTCTCGACGATATCTTCCACTCAGCTACTGTAGTCCCCCACTCTCAGATGAGAGAGACATATTCCGTTGTGTGTGTGTCCCTGTGGTGTTTTTTAACTGAAGATGTTATAGTCCACCTGATTGATAAGAACCCAAGGATACGCTACACATGTGACCAGGCTCTTCAGCACCCCTGTTACAGTGCATGCGCACACACACACACACACACACACACACACACACCTTCTTTCACATATTGTTGTGCCCCCTAACAGAGCCTGGCCCTCATGTTTCTCTCCCTCCCTCAGGATTGCTGAAGACACAGCCCTGGATAAGAACATCCATGAGTCTGTTAGTGCCCAGATCAAGAAGAACTTTGCCAAGAGCAATTGGAGGGTGGGTTACTCTTACTGCACTCTCCTGCTATCAACTATTATAACTTCATGTAACKTTTTGTGAGCTTTATGGTGCAAAATRGCATTTTACWATAAGGTTCCCTTTACAAGRGTTTATAATTMGTTTATTMATGGTTAATGAATCATTTATWAATGAATATGTCTCTGGTGGGAAAGTGTTTGCTCCTGCAGCAAGCGTTTAATGCCACAGCGGTGGTCTGTCACGAGGCATCGCCAACTGGGGACCATTTAGGAGGCTCCCAGCCAGACCACCCTGTAGAAGCTACGTGCTGCCGGCTGAGGAGGAACACACAGGTCAGTGACTACCAGCACTACCCATTAAGATGACATGTAGTGGCATAGCAAAACAAGTGTCTCACTTACTAAAACTATGTTTTTACTGTATTTCTGTACATGTCATTTTTTAATCGTCATTATCCTTCCCCCTTGACAACATACATTACATGACCAAGAGTATGTGGACACCTGCTCGTCGAACTCCCCCTTTGCTGCTATAACAGCCTCCACTCTTCTGGGCAGGCTATGGCAATCCGCTCAAACAGAGTAAAATATACATCCATCTCTTTTTCATTGAAAGGTGGTACAAGTCGGCTGTTTCGAGCAAGATCAAACTCGGTTGAGGGTGCAGGATGGCCTGACTGGATTCAGAGTGCTTCCAGATATATCTCTCTTCATCRAATGGGAGGCTCACATTCCTGTTCCCTTTCCTTGTGCTCGAGCTCTAATTTCTGTTGCTCCAATTTTGCCTTTAGTTCTAACTCGCGCAGCTGCGCRTCTACAGGACTCACCCTACTACCCGTAGGACCCTTTTCATCAACCTCCATCTCTGGAAGGATTTCCTCCTCCACCAAAGCAGTACCGATCAACTCTTTGACTACTGCTTTTGGATCGCCAGATGCCACCTTGATGTCATAATGCTTTGCAACGACGAGCAGATTCGCCTTTGTACATTTATCGAGCATCTCCCATGCAGGGATTCCCACAAATTCTTCCAAATTAAAGTCCATGGCTTTAATCTAATGTTGTTGCAACTTTTAAAATTATTCCCCCAATGTTATAACAACTCAAGGTGGATGTCAGTGACAGAAACTCTACGATAAAAGTGTATTTTCAACACTCAAATATCTGGGCACAGCAACTTCAGAGTAGGTGACTAGAGCGACTACCATGGGAAACAATATCCCGGACGAGCCCCCATTTTGTTATGTTCCCCAGCAAGAAAACAGGTGGGTTTTAGGAGGGGTTCTGAAAGACACTCACGGAATGTCCACTGAAAGTTGACTAGCTACAACAACTGGAACCTAAAAGACACCCACCATGAGCACCCACTACATTTGCCCAAGAAGAGGCAAACTAATTATTATATATATATTTTTTGCATGTTATTTTGGCATTAATACGTGCCACATATCAGTTTGCAAACAACGTACAAAAAATATATATAATTTGCTGTGGCGGATTTAGGTATAGGCAACATGGGCAGCCGCCAGGGCGCCACTCCGACCACAGTCCCACACGGTGACATGATATCATTGACGTGACGTGCAAATGAGCGTATTTACAGAGGATAAGAGATAGGTAATATAACATATATGGCCATTTAGGACTATATCATGATGTTGGTGTAAAATTATCAGGAGCAATGGAAAAAATTATTACGTGAACAAATTGGAAGAATGACAGGTCCAAAAAACCACATGACCGTAATGTGAATGAGAATATTTTTCTTTACAATAGTGTGAATGTTATGAAATGATTGGCTAGGTTATGAGAACATGGTACGAGAATGACCTGCATACTGTAGTTTACTGTGTGTGATGTGGTCACTGACCTCAGCCAGAACTCTGGTCCTCTCTGTAACTCCACCACTTCCCTGCTGGTAGCACTCCCTTGCCTTGGAATACAAAAAGGCAACATGTCTGTATGCTTGTCCTCCACCCCAAATAAGCCAATTAGTTGTGCCTCTGCATTGCTGGCCAACGCATACCACAGCAACAAAATACTGTATACTAGTATTGGATATTCTATTTTATAAACTGGTGGTTCGAGCCCTGAATGCTGATTGGCTGAAAGCAGTGGCATATCAGACGTATACATGGGTATGACTAGGGCTGTGGCGGTCATGAAATTTCGTCAGCTGGTGATTGTCAAGCAAATAAACGTCTCACGGTAATTGACCATTAATGCAAATGAGTGATAGAAAACCAATCGTGCAAATGTCACACTCCGATTTCAGGGCGCCCGCACAAAAAAATCAGAATGGTGACATTTGTGCGATCGTTTTCTATCACTCGTTTGCACGTCACGTTAATGATATCATGTCACCGTGTGGGACTGTGGGTTAATTAACCTTGTCAGAGTGGGCGCCCTGATTCTAGTTTGTGAGCTAGGCAGGCTCCTGCCTGGGAAGGCTCCCACTCAGAAGTACGAGATGGGGAGGGGGGCGGGGGTAGGTTGACCTAAGCTCCTCACTGGAAGCCCGAGGTAGAGGGAGCGGGGGGAATCTATCAAATAGCGCACCTCTAACTTTGTACAGTACTAATGCAATTAGTAAAATGTCACACTACGAAATGCTACCAAATAAACCTCAACTCATTCATAATACTGTGAATATATAGTTTCACAGACATATTGTTGCATTTTTTTCTGGTTTGTGCGAAATCGTTAAGAATAATATAAAACCAGTCTGCACACAACCAAGGTAAATTGTTTTAGTCTTGACTCTTGGTTGACAGTGTTGGGTGATKGKTAATGTATTGATGCTCGAGTGCCAAATCAACACAAATTTGTTTCTATTTGTCTTTGTTACTTCTTTTTGATATTTATGAGTCTTATTTTTGTATTTCTTTTTACATTTATATAGTTTTAAATGTTATGATTATTTATTTGTGTTGTTCCAAATGTCTGAATAAAAATTACAGTTAGTGCAGAATGGTGTTATTTTTGGGGGGGCGGGGAGTCTGAAGGGGGGGGTTCGCCCAGGGAGCCATACAAGCTAGAACCGCCATTGTCATTGAGTTAATAAAGCCGCATACAAATATGGTCTCTTTTTTCTTTTCCTGAGTAAGGCAGCTCCAAAATGCAGGTGTTTCAGCCTAGCTCAGTGCTTTCTGTGGTGGTGCTGCAAGCCAGCAGAAAATACAGAGCGTTGCGCTGTGATTGGCTCACTGTTCTATCACTCATGGGAACACTACGTCACCTCCAATTCTAAAGGTAGAGCTCTAAAATTCTAGCCCCTTGGGTGCTGCCATAGAGTTACATTAGAAGTGCCCTTCCAAGAAGGCTCCAGGTCATTTGACACAGATAAAATGGAATCAAATCACATTATATCTACAGTAGCTTTGATTGGACTGATCATGTCAACATCTTACTTTCAAAATCTTAGCTGGCAGTCATCATCATGAATCAACTCGACAATCTACTGACAAATYGTTTTCAATCCTTGTCATATGAAGAGAAATAATTAAGATAAATTATAGATAAAACGTATCGGTGCTCATCAGCCATTGGACATAAACATTACACAACCAGTTGGAAATCGCAAATTCCACAATGAGTGGTTTGCAAAGCAATCATTAGCTTTTCATTGGAGTTGGCCATGCCGTCAATGAAGCATGATTTGTGCCACCCTCAAAACAACTGTTAAATCGGAACTGCAAAATCTGACTTTTGTGAGTTCAAGACAACTGGGAACTCGGGAAAAATGAGCTACGACTGGGAAAATACGTTTTGAACTTTCATCCAAATTGAAATTGTAAATCGGGAACTCGGGAGCTACGACCTGAAGATCAATGAAGTCATCATGATTCAACCTTTTTGTTGTTGTTGGAGTTCCCAGTAAATGCCAGACTTTGATGACAAAATTTCCCCACGAAGGACCGCCGCGCCCCCTTCCTGTTCAAGTGAGCACAGTCCAAAACCAAAAATGTATTGTATGCTGCTGCATACATTCTGTAATATACCAGGCAGATACGTATACTGTAGCTAAGAAAGTAATACGTGTATGTTGTGTATTAAGCTGTTAGTAGCCCATGTGCATCACCCTAATAATTTGGTCTATTTTCACCTCTTAAATTTGCCTTCTGTTCTGACTTGGTGGTACACATGCAGCCTATAACCTGTTTTTGAGAAATGTAATCATTGAAAATTGTAAAAGCTTTCATTGTCTGCTTATACATCTCCTTTATTTATCCTATGGTTCTGACTTGGTGTACAGGGAGAACACTGTAAGATGGCCCATGTTCTGAATTCTGTCGCTGTACATTTCAAAAGTGCTGAACAAATAGTTACACTATGTCTGTCCTAGCTCGCTCATTGTCTTAATCGAAATTACGGATGGCCTCTTATCCGCTTGTCGTTCCCTTATGCCATAGCTTGTACATCTCAATTGTCAGTAGAAACCACATTTGTTTAAGCGTGTCAGCCATATCAGCTATGTTTTTTTAAAGAGGCTGAATAAACTGTTTCGCTGCCAGACAAGGCTCCGCTGATAGCCAGGTGTAGCAGTGGTAAGGTGTTGGGACTCTGCTGTTGGGACAGCTTTATGTAGGCCCTAACAGTTTTGTCTTCCACATTTAACCCAACCCCTCTGAATAAACCTGCTTAAAAGTTATGAATTCCAAAGTTACTTTTGGATTTTTATATTCATGTTTCATAATGTACCCTGACATAGCACACATTGCTGGCAATCAATCTCAGCCGACTGTGTAACTATTTCCACTTTTCTATATGGAACAATTATTTTAGTTACAAATGGCTGGATGCATGTTTCATTCATTCATCCTCATCAAATCCACGTAATTATACAACTTCTTATTTGTAAAAAGAATCTCAGTTTAATTATCTCCATTACAAATATGGCAATTAGCAAACTTAACCCTGCATGTAAAACATATGGGCATTCAAATCTGTCTTTTATAATTCCAATGTATGTAAATATTGAGAAACTTTAATTCAACCACACCAACAAAGCCTTAAAATGCAATCAAAAAATGATTTGAAACATATGACAGTCGATGTCAGAACAATACAGATRTCTCTCTATGTGTCTGCTTAAACAGACCGTTTAGAATAATTTAAGGACTTTGGTAAATTGGCTGTAGTCAGGATGTAATCCACTGCTTGCCTTCTCATAGCAGATGCCATACCATGTAAATAATATAATTGTACAGGCATAATGTATCGGTATATAAAGTTCAGTAAGCTAATGATAGATAATGCCATACTGTGTATATCTCAGTATGCGCCGATGGCAGGCTCTGGGATATTGGTGGCGTGCATGTCTCGAGTCATGTTGGACTTCTCCTTTAGCTTGGCCTGCAGTAGTGTGTGCTCCACCACTCCTATCCGAATGTCCATCTGAACAATCTCCTGCTTGAGCTTGGTCAGACTCTGCTTGATTTTCACCACCGGGGCTGTAATTCAAGAAGCTCAAAAGGGTAAGAAAACGAATAATATCAAACATTTTCAAAAACTATTTGTCATAATCATTATACATGGATAGATTCCAAAATATATCATGTTTTTAATGATCTAACAACTTGATTTATAACCTTTCTTCAATAGATTCAATGATAAGAGAACTGTCACCATATAATGTATTTTAAATCAAGAACTGTTGCTTCACCCATCAAGACCCCAAAAAATGCATGGGTTTGCAAAGTGCCCAATTTAAAAAAAATATATATATACATTTAAGGTACTTTCCGATTATATTGAACGACAGAGGATGACAGTGGGGAAAGGTAAAGAGGCGGCGTCAAAGGGCAGTAGGCCAGATTCTAACATATACCGACACCGTAGACGTGTGTGCCGGAGGCTGTGGCATTACTGYTAGACCAGCCAGGCCACAGCAAGGTGCCCAACCTAATGACGTATGTAACACAATAGGATGTGACATCCCCTCTGACTTTTTCATGTGGGTATTGCGTCATATTCACTATTTTGTCCAGCTTGCAGTGGAAAGGGCTTAAAGCTTATAGTGCTGTGTAGATTCCCTAGTCTGGTATGTTTTCATTTACAGACTCACCTCCATCAGACATACTGCTGCCCTTCTCCTCCATTTCCTGCTTCACCTTCTCCAACTCCTCTGTGATCTAGGTTAGAATGAGACAGCACTGAGATAGTTGACATCAAAACTCATCTGTCATCTATGGCACTAAGAAGTATCTACAGAGGATAAGCGATWGGCAGTATTTTTTGCATGTTATTTTGGCATTAATACGTGCCACATTTCAGTGTGCAAACAACGTACAAAAAATATATATCATTTGCAGTGGCGGATATAGGTATAGGCGACATGGGCAGCCGCCCAGGGCGCCCACTCCGACCCACAGTCTCACACGGTGACATGATATCATTGACGTGACGTGCAAATGAGCATATTTACAAAGGATAAGAGATAGGTAATATAACATATATGGCCATTTAGAACTATATCATGATGTTGGTGTAAAATTATTACGTGAACAAATTGGGAAAGAATGACAGGTCCAAAAACCACATGCCCGTAATGTGAATGAGAATATTTTTTTTTAGAATAGCGTGAATGTTATGAGAATGATTGGCTAGGGTTGAGAACATGGTACGAGAATGACCTGCATAATGTGGTTTACTGTGTGTGATGTGGTCACTGACCTCAGCCAGAACTCTGGTCCTCTCTGTAACTCCACCACTTCCCTGCTGGTAGCACTCCCTTGCCTTGGAATACAAAACGGTCAACATGTCTGTATGCTTGTCCCTCCACCCCAAATAAGCCAATTAGTTGTGCCTCTGCATTGCTGACCAACGCATACCACAGCAACAAAATACTGTATACTAGTATTGGATATTCTATTTTATAAACTTGTTGGTTCGAGCCTTGAATGCTATTTGGCTGAAAGCAGTGGCATATCAGACCGTATACCATGGGTATGACTAGGGCTGTGCCGGTCATGAAATTTGGTCAGCCAGTGATTGTCAAGCAAATAACTGTCAGTCTCATGGTAATTGACCGTTAATTAACATAAACACATTTAGCATCTCCTGGCTTCCACACATAGCCTTACAAGCCATTTAAAAAAAGTATATAGCCTACACCTTCACAATAAATACATTATTTATTTTAGAGCACTCTAAAGAAGCATGATATGAAGAACATTTTGTCTATTTCAGAAGAAAATATCAAACTCTGTTGTCCTTATGTTAGGTCCTGATGTGRCTATGCCAAATGGCTGACGGCTACACTTGTTCATTTAGCAAATAATATTTGCTTATAATTCCGTGGCATTATTTTATATTATTTTATAGTATGAAGAAAACAATTGAACAAAGCTGAATAAAATATAAATATTTTCTCTAAACGATTTGAGGGAGTGCACACATGTGGCTATTCTGTGTTGAGTGGTTAACAAAGAAATAGGTACTCCTATATCCTTAATTTAGAGTTATTTATTTAGTTATTTAGGAAATCTGTCCTTGGGTCTGATGAGTCTAAATTTGAGATTTTTGGTTCCAACCGCCGTGTCTTTGTGAAAAGCAGAGTAGGTGAACGGATGATCTCCACGTGTGGTTCCCACCGTRWRSMWKGRAGRRGKKKKRWKGKKKYTTKKTKGKKRMMMSGKYMRKWAWTTWWTTWRRAMYYMARGKMMMMYTWAMCMRSMWKGSYWMCACAGCATTCTGTAGCAATACACCATTCCATCTGGTTTGCGCTTATTTGGACTATCATTTGTTTTTCAACAGGACAATGACCCAACACACCTTCAGGCTGTGTAAGGGCTATTTGACCAAGAAGGAGTGATGGAGTGCTGCATCAGATTCCTTGGCCTACACAATCACCCGACCTCAACCCAAAATGGTGGCTACTTTGAAGAATCTCAAATATAAAATACATTTTGATTTGTTTAACACTTTTTTGGTTACTACATGATTCCATACGTGTTATTTCATAATTTTGTTATCTTTACTATTATTCTACAATGTAGAAAATAGTTAAAATAAAGAACAACCCTTGAATGAGTAGGTGTTCTAAAACTTTTGACCGGTAGTGTATATTTGTATGTTAAGCTAACATAATATAATTTTAATTTTTATAATAAATAGTGAAGTAAAGTACAGATACCCCCAAAAACTACTTTAAGTATTTTTACACCACTGTATGGATGCTTACCTCGCTGAGTTTGGACTGGGCGTTGCGGTAGTCCTGGATAAGGTGTTCCAGTTGGTTGTTGATGTATTTCTCCCTGCTGCCCACCTTCTCCAGGGTCTTACCGATCTCCTCCTGCAGCTTGTCTAGGTAGCCCTACCAAATAGGTACACATAGCAGCTTTCGCTCTATAATACATTACTAGCATACTAAATGTAAAGTAATAGAATGACATGGGAGGTTGGCTGTGTGATAGGTGCTAGTCTTGTCAGACAGTGAGACTCAGATAAAGTAGCTTATTCAYGGGTTGCATGTTTCGTCACAATATTGTTTTGAACATTCGTTTTGGACTGATGCCSGATTAAGCATTCTATTCAATGCATCGTCAATGAGCGCTGATAAAGATCATCAAAAGCGCATTACAGTGGCTTGGAAATACAATGACATTCAAAATGAGTCAAATAATCAGTGGGGAAACCTTTTGATGTCATCAGATTGACTTTAAATGCAGTATAACGTTAGCTAGCTAGCTAAGATTGAGGGTAGACCACCAGATATTTACTAGCCATTTCCAGCTATTTCTACGAATTTTGCTAGCTAATAACAACATTGCCATCCATCTGTCTAAAGTAAATTAGACGACATGATAATGCTGGCAAAATTGTTTCCTACTAAATTTTTTACTACTTTAGCAACTACTTTATTTCCACACACTATAGTTTAATTTAGACTAAACAGTAGTTAGCCTTTGCCCAGAATGACTGGGCTTTTATCCACTTTAGGGCACCACTATGGCGCCCCCGGTAAAAGGCGGCTTGAGAATGTTCATAACAACGGCATGACGCAACCGAGCGAAGGTGGCGCAACCTATGAATATGTTTTCTTTCTTTAGCTGGGCTTGATTGAGCTTACCTGGCATAATGGAACCGACGGATTCGTCACAAAAGTGCCAAACCCACACACCTGGCACTCCCTTCAGTCTCAATCAAACACTCAAAGTATTTGAAAGAAAATAAATAATTGTCTATTTGAACCAGGTTTGGGGCCAATCAAATTAAGGCAGTGATTTGAATTTAAAAAATAAAAAGTGGAACAACTTTTGAAATAAATAGCTTAGAAATGTCAGTTTATTGAGAAGCTATTGAAAATGGATGCCCTTTAAATTATTGAATGGGAATTTTTGTTTAAGTCCTGAATTTGAATCCAGGTCTGGTGAGAGGGCCATGTTGCTAGTCTAAACAACATGTGTCTTACAACATCTTTCTAGATGGTATCAAAGTGATGTAACCTAGACAGAGAAAACTGAGTCCAAGTGTAAAGGACTAAAGTCCACCTTGGCCTCCTTGAGAGATGATTTGATCCCGTCTTTGTGCTGATGCATTTGGTCCACGTGGATCCTCCAGTCCTAGTAGTGGACATAGTCTTGTTACAAACACTCATGTTTTAGGCTATTGCCCGGCCCTGCATTGATTTTGAGAGAGCAATGCCAGAATTTACAGCTGTAGCAATCTTTACCTTGTGGTCTGTTCTGATTGTGACCTTCAGTTGTGGGAGAACCCGCTCGACCTCTAGATTCCATTCGGCAGCGTCCATGTTTGATTCCAGTATATTGTCTGGCTTTGAAGATAGTCTGGTCTCCTGAGAGAGGGAAGGGGTTAGCGTTAGGAATGATAGTATGTACACCATGAGGGAATGAGCAAGAGCAACAAAAAAAAAGGTAAACATGTATTTTATATTTGTTTGAGTCCACTGGTGACTAGCCTTTCTACATCAGACAGGGAACGGCATAAAAATAAAAAATCTGATTTTAAAATCAGCAGTAGCCTACATGTAGCCTAGTATTAACCACACATGAAAAAGACAATACAGCAGCACATCTAATGTATGTGTAGTAACAATGTATCCACAATGTCCAAACAGAACTCTTATTGGGACAGTAAATATGTACACCATTACAGTTCATTGTTCGTATCCAGCTATTAGCATAACGTTACAGCAACTGCAACTCACACTTTGATTGGTCCTTGATTTAAGTGCCTCTAGATCCATGACGTTTTCTTCCTCGTAGTCGTCTGGTTCCTCCTTTATTAAGRGATTTATTTATATTTTTAAATAGACATATTTTTAAAAAGTGATGAGTACAATATATACAGATAGGCCTATCATCAGGGGACACTTCGATGGGGATACCCACTGTCATCTCATCTTCCACTTTACTGAGAGTCAGCTCTGCGTCATCCTCCATCACAGACTCTTCTTCCATCTCCTCTGTAGGGTAGTTTGGTCTGGGAAAAGACAGGGGAATAGGGATTGCACGAGGCCAGCTATGTTMAACTTTTTCATTGGTTGCACCTACRTCACATCACACCATTGTTATAAATGTTCTCAAGAGGCTCTCAGCCATACTAATGTTGCATTCAAAACAACTGGGAACTTGGAAATCTCAGACTTCCGACTTCAGTATGTTCAAGACAACCTGGAACTCTGAATAAAACAATATTCGACTAACGATCTCCGACTGGGAAAAATTGTTTTGAATGGTCATACAACTTGGAATTCCAAGTCGGGAACTCGGGCGTCTTTCTAGAGCTCCAACTTTCCGACCTGTATCACTGATGTTGTGACGGGGGCTAATGACCATTTAGCCTAAATTACAGCTTCGAAATACAATGACATTTGTGGAGTAATGTTTCCATAGCTAGTAAAAGGCCTTTTCACACTGACATTGTTCTTAGCCCCAGGCTAGACTGGCCCTGGGCTAACTTAGCCTGTGTTCAAGCATTTGGTAACCCGGGGCTAAGCTTTAGCCCTGGGCTAAGGATTCACACTTGTATTCCAAAACCCTGGGCTAACGGATAAAACCCAACATGCGACCAACATTTTATCTCTGATTCGTGACCAATGCTATAAACAATAACACATTTATTAACACATTATTTCCTCATGCTTCTAGCCTAGCATTTGATTTCCAACAGTGATGGTTTGTATAAACCTTGCCTTCTACCTGTCCAACATCGGAAACAATATTTCACTTTTGAAATTCGATCTCACCCCTGTACAGAGAATGCTATGAACCAAAGACTTTTCTGATTCAGACGAAATCATGCAACAATATTATTAGCATGGATATATGCAATTAAATGTCAATAGAAAAGCTACGAAAATTGAGGAACATGGAGCGTTTGCTGCATTTCCAGCTGTAGGGTTTGTAGTTTTAGTTGGCTAAGTGAGAAGACTTTAGCCAGCCTGCATAGCAACCATTTTTGATAGACATAGCAACCAACCAATGTTTTTGCACTGATGAAAGTATATTGTTTTTTGGTCCTCAGATGGAAGGATTAAATAGTATGAATTTACTTGTCAAAATAACTCACAGAACACATTACAGGCATCACCAGCATATGTAAATTAGGTGAAAGTGCTGCTTTTGTGATTGGACAGTGAGCWTTATAGGCATTGTTCTTGACCCCCACTGGCTATTTTGGCAACGTGTTTTTGGGGCTAACCCCGAAAAGTCGGTGTTAACCYTGCTCTGGAGCAGAGCCAGCTAGCCCTGGGCTAAGGTTGGTGCTAGCACACTTTTGAATGTGCAAGTGTGAACACTCACTTAGCCCTGGGCTAAGGGAGATTTTAGCCCTGGAGCTAAGGAGGCTCTTAGCTCTGGTCTAAAGTGCAGTGTGAGCACACCTAAAGTTTGACAAAAAATACCTACCTATGCGAACTTTAGCTAGCTAAAATCCAGTGCACTGTAGCTAGCTAACGTTCTAATCAATGTTCCCTCTAAGTTGTATGCGCGCAGCTACCCGGGACTGCCTCGCAGAAGACATATCAGCCTGCGCAGAGTAGAAACTTCAAATCAATTTGATAGTTTTCCCCTTTAGTTATTAACACTATCAATGTTTCCCTTTACTGTGGGAATTGTGATCAAATCAACGCAATATTAGCCRCTTTCAAAGGAACACCAAAACAAACTATGCAAGATATATTGTTTTAGGCAGAAGGCATCGGAGTAGGATTCTAATGCATTGACAGGCATGACTCAGCCTGTACTCTACACAGACCAGTGCTGCATGAACAATCAGAACTGCAGTAGGCCGATAAACAAATAGACCATTGCCATATATGAGTCTGCTGCCATATATGGATCTGTGCCATTCACTTTGAACTGGACTGTGTTTACAGCATGAGTGGTTGTGAGTAGGTGAACCTGTTTTGATATCAAAGCGAGAGCTGCATGTAGCCACTTGCGCACATTTGTTCATATCCTTCGCTAGTTAGTGAGTTATTAGCCCAGTTATAGATMATTTGTAGTCAGCAATGGGGGAGTGATTGCTTCCTACAAGAGCACAAAACRTGCACATTGCAAGACCTCTTGAAAGGCTTGTAAAATGGCTTGCTTAATATTAGGCTTTATTAGTTGAGKGACAACCAATGTAATTTGCTTGGTTACTGTTATTAAATGCACTGTTGAAAACTGTGTTTTACTGGAATAAAAGTAGGCTAAGCCACCAGAGACAAATCTTTTCTGGCTATAGCCTATGCTGATCAGGGCTTACATTAGATTWTATTTTGATTGTTCAGGTTCACCATCAGCAATAGTTTTGGTAGTTTTGCTTGAAACAATCAGTGCATATGGTCATGTTTAGATATACAAGGTAAAGGTGATAATTTCATAACGAGTACAGCAATCACTTTAGGGAGTCGCACTGCATGGCCAAAGCGGGAAGAGCTGAGGAGCTCACTCCATAAAAACTTCAAAACTGTCAAATCCATTCGACTTTGAGACGGGGGTGAAATTGGCTATGTTATAGAATTTTTTTTAAAGATAAATATTGACACATTACGAGCGCCAACACTTTCAAACTGCCAAAAGGACAAGTTAATTAGTGGGTAATGGTGATTTTAGATCAAAAGTGGAGGGACAAAAGGCATACATTA
The DNA here is from genome assembly GCF_002910315.2 of Salvelinus sp. IW2-2015. Classification (NCBI taxonomy): domain Eukaryota; kingdom Metazoa; phylum Chordata; class Actinopteri; order Salmoniformes; family Salmonidae; genus Salvelinus; species Salvelinus sp. IW2-2015. The sequence goes on from NC_036871.1 coordinate 2,140,357, forward strand.
ACCAGTGACATATACAATGCAGTTTGAAAGTATTTAGACCCATTCCCTTTTTCCACATTTTGTTACGTTACAGCATTATTCTAAAATGAATTTAATAGTTTTTTCCTCGTCAATCTACACACAATACCCTATAATGACAAAGCAAAAACATGTTAGATATTTTTGCACATTTATAAAAAAAACGTTAAAAAAAACTGAAATACCTTATTTACATAAGTATTCAGACCCTTTGCTATGAGCCTCAAAATTGAGCTCAGGTGTATCCTATTTCCATTGATCACCCTTGAGATGTTTCTATAACTTGATTGGAGTCCACCTGTGGTAAAATCAATTGACTGGACATGATTTGGAAAGGCACACACCTGTCTATATAAGGTCCCACAGTTGACAGTGCATGTCAACGCAAAAACCAAGGCATGAGGTCAAAGGGCAATTGTCCGTAGAGCTCCGAGACAGGATTGTGTCAAGGCAAAGATCTGGGGATGGGTAACAAAACATTTCTGCAGCATTGAAGGTCCCCAAAAACAGTGGCCTCCATCATTCTTAAATGGAAGAAGTTTGGAACCACCAAGACTCTTTCTAGAGCTGGCCGCACGATTAACTGAGCAATCGGGGGAGAAGGGCCTAGGTCAGGAAAGTGACCAAGAGATGGGAAAGCCTTCCAGAAGGACAACCATCTCTGCAGCACTCCTCAGTAAAAAAACACATGACAGCCCGCTTGGAGTTTGCCAAAAGGCACCTAAAGGACTCTCAGACCATGAGAAACAAGATTGAACTCCTTGGCCTGAATGCCAAGCGTCACGTCTGGAGGAAACCTGGCACCATCCCTTCAGTGAAGGACGGTGGTGGCAGCATCATGCTGCGGGGATTCTATTCAGCAGCAGGGACTGGGAGACAAGTCAGGATCCAGGGAAAGATGAACAGAGCAAAGTACAGAGAGATCCTTGATGAAAACCTGTTCCAGATCGCTCAGGACCTCAAACTGGGGCGAACGTTCACCTTCCAATAGGACAACGACCCTATGCACATAGCCAGGACAACGCAGGAGTGCCTTTGGAACAAGTCTCTGAATGTCCTTGAGTGGCCCAGCCAGAGCCCGGACTTGAAAACGATCGAACATGTCTGGAGAGACCTGAAAATAGCTGTGCAGCGACGCTCCCCATCCAACCTCACAGAGCTTGAGAGGGTCTGCAGAGAAGAATGGGAGAAACTCCCCAAATACAGGTGTGGCAAGCTTGTAAGTTCATACCCAAGAAGACTTGAGGCTGTAATTGCTCCCAAAGGTGCTTCAACAAAGTACTGAGTAAAGGGTCTGAATTATTATTATGATTAATTATTGAATGAATTATGTAAATGTGATATTTGCAAGAAAATCTAACAACCTGTTTTTCTTTGTCATTATGAGGTATTGTGTGTAGATGGATTACTTTTTCTGAATACTTTCCAAATGCACTGTATAAACTAGATAACTGATAGGGGGCACTGTTGAAGCCACCATTCCGCCGCCTCCCCCACCTTTGTAGAAAATATTTTTGAAGCAATAGAAATGAATTTATTAATGTCTACATTCGTTTTTTGCCACATGTATTCTACTACAGATACATTCATGCGAACTTTTGAAATTATATTATGTTAGCTTAACATACAAATATACACTACCGGTCAAAAGTTTTAGAACACCTACTCATTCAAGGGTTTTTCTTTATTTTTACTTTTTTTCTACATTGTAGAATAATAGTGAAGACATCACAACTATGAACTAACACATATGGAATCATGTAGTAAAAAAAAAAAAAAAAGTGTTAAACAAATCAAAATATATTTTATATTTGAGATTCTTCAAATAGCTTCACTATGCCTCTATAGCTTTGCACACTCTTGGCATTCTCTCAACCAGCGTCATCTGATGCAGCACTCCATCTCTCTCCATCTTGGTAAAATAGCTCTTACACTGCCTGGAGGTATGTCCTGTTGAAAAACAAATTATAGTCCCACTAAGCACAAACCAGATGGGATGGCGTATCACTGCAGAATTCTGTGGTAGCCATGCTAGTTAAGTGTGCTTTGAATTCTAAATAAAATCAGACAAAGATACCAGCAAAGCCCCCCCA
>NC_036871.1:2144902-2153352 GCF_002910315.2 Salvelinus sp. IW2-2015
CACAGCATTCTGTAGCAATACACCATTCCATCTGGTTTGCGCTTATTTGGACTATCATTTGTTTTTCAACAGGACAATGACCCAACACACCTTCAGGCTGTGTAAGGGCTATTTGACCAAGAAGGAGTGATGGAGTGCTGCATCAGATTCCTTGGCCTACACAATCACCCGACCTCAACCCAAAATGGTGGCTACTTTGAAGAATCTCAAATATAAAATACATTTTGATTTGTTTAACACTTTTTTGGTTACTACATGATTCCATACGTGTTATTTCATAATTTTGTTATCTTTACTATTATTCTACAATGTAGAAAATAGTTAAAATAAAGAACAACCCTTGAATGAGTAGGTGTTCTAAAACTTTTGACCGGTAGTGTATATTTGTATGTTAAGCTAACATAATATAATTTTAATTTTTATAATAAATAGTGAAGTAAAGTACAGATACCCCCAAAAACTACTTTAAGTATTTTTACACCACTGTATGGATGCTTACCTCGCTGAGTTTGGACTGGGCGTTGCGGTAGTCCTGGATAAGGTGTTCCAGTTGGTTGTTGATGTATTTCTCCCTGCTGCCCACCTTCTCCAGGGTCTTACCGATCTCCTCCTGCAGCTTGTCTAGGTAGCCCTACCAAATAGGTACACATAGCAGCTTTCGCTCTATAATACATTACTAGCATACTAAATGTAAAGTAATAGAATGACATGGGAGGTTGGCTGTGTGATAGGTGCTAGTCTTGTCAGACAGTGAGACTCAGATAAAGTAGCTTATTCAYGGGTTGCATGTTTCGTCACAATATTGTTTTGAACATTCGTTTTGGACTGATGCCSGATTAAGCATTCTATTCAATGCATCGTCAATGAGCGCTGATAAAGATCATCAAAAGCGCATTACAGTGGCTTGGAAATACAATGACATTCAAAATGAGTCAAATAATCAGTGGGGAAACCTTTTGATGTCATCAGATTGACTTTAAATGCAGTATAACGTTAGCTAGCTAGCTAAGATTGAGGGTAGACCACCAGATATTTACTAGCCATTTCCAGCTATTTCTACGAATTTTGCTAGCTAATAACAACATTGCCATCCATCTGTCTAAAGTAAATTAGACGACATGATAATGCTGGCAAAATTGTTTCCTACTAAATTTTTTACTACTTTAGCAACTACTTTATTTCCACACACTATAGTTTAATTTAGACTAAACAGTAGTTAGCCTTTGCCCAGAATGACTGGGCTTTTATCCACTTTAGGGCACCACTATGGCGCCCCCGGTAAAAGGCGGCTTGAGAATGTTCATAACAACGGCATGACGCAACCGAGCGAAGGTGGCGCAACCTATGAATATGTTTTCTTTCTTTAGCTGGGCTTGATTGAGCTTACCTGGCATAATGGAACCGACGGATTCGTCACAAAAGTGCCAAACCCACACACCTGGCACTCCCTTCAGTCTCAATCAAACACTCAAAGTATTTGAAAGAAAATAAATAATTGTCTATTTGAACCAGGTTTGGGGCCAATCAAATTAAGGCAGTGATTTGAATTTAAAAAATAAAAAGTGGAACAACTTTTGAAATAAATAGCTTAGAAATGTCAGTTTATTGAGAAGCTATTGAAAATGGATGCCCTTTAAATTATTGAATGGGAATTTTTGTTTAAGTCCTGAATTTGAATCCAGGTCTGGTGAGAGGGCCATGTTGCTAGTCTAAACAACATGTGTCTTACAACATCTTTCTAGATGGTATCAAAGTGATGTAACCTAGACAGAGAAAACTGAGTCCAAGTGTAAAGGACTAAAGTCCACCTTGGCCTCCTTGAGAGATGATTTGATCCCGTCTTTGTGCTGATGCATTTGGTCCACGTGGATCCTCCAGTCCTAGTAGTGGACATAGTCTTGTTACAAACACTCATGTTTTAGGCTATTGCCCGGCCCTGCATTGATTTTGAGAGAGCAATGCCAGAATTTACAGCTGTAGCAATCTTTACCTTGTGGTCTGTTCTGATTGTGACCTTCAGTTGTGGGAGAACCCGCTCGACCTCTAGATTCCATTCGGCAGCGTCCATGTTTGATTCCAGTATATTGTCTGGCTTTGAAGATAGTCTGGTCTCCTGAGAGAGGGAAGGGGTTAGCGTTAGGAATGATAGTATGTACACCATGAGGGAATGAGCAAGAGCAACAAAAAAAAAGGTAAACATGTATTTTATATTTGTTTGAGTCCACTGGTGACTAGCCTTTCTACATCAGACAGGGAACGGCATAAAAATAAAAAATCTGATTTTAAAATCAGCAGTAGCCTACATGTAGCCTAGTATTAACCACACATGAAAAAGACAATACAGCAGCACATCTAATGTATGTGTAGTAACAATGTATCCACAATGTCCAAACAGAACTCTTATTGGGACAGTAAATATGTACACCATTACAGTTCATTGTTCGTATCCAGCTATTAGCATAACGTTACAGCAACTGCAACTCACACTTTGATTGGTCCTTGATTTAAGTGCCTCTAGATCCATGACGTTTTCTTCCTCGTAGTCGTCTGGTTCCTCCTTTATTAAGRGATTTATTTATATTTTTAAATAGACATATTTTTAAAAAGTGATGAGTACAATATATACAGATAGGCCTATCATCAGGGGACACTTCGATGGGGATACCCACTGTCATCTCATCTTCCACTTTACTGAGAGTCAGCTCTGCGTCATCCTCCATCACAGACTCTTCTTCCATCTCCTCTGTAGGGTAGTTTGGTCTGGGAAAAGACAGGGGAATAGGGATTGCACGAGGCCAGCTATGTTMAACTTTTTCATTGGTTGCACCTACRTCACATCACACCATTGTTATAAATGTTCTCAAGAGGCTCTCAGCCATACTAATGTTGCATTCAAAACAACTGGGAACTTGGAAATCTCAGACTTCCGACTTCAGTATGTTCAAGACAACCTGGAACTCTGAATAAAACAATATTCGACTAACGATCTCCGACTGGGAAAAATTGTTTTGAATGGTCATACAACTTGGAATTCCAAGTCGGGAACTCGGGCGTCTTTCTAGAGCTCCAACTTTCCGACCTGTATCACTGATGTTGTGACGGGGGCTAATGACCATTTAGCCTAAATTACAGCTTCGAAATACAATGACATTTGTGGAGTAATGTTTCCATAGCTAGTAAAAGGCCTTTTCACACTGACATTGTTCTTAGCCCCAGGCTAGACTGGCCCTGGGCTAACTTAGCCTGTGTTCAAGCATTTGGTAACCCGGGGCTAAGCTTTAGCCCTGGGCTAAGGATTCACACTTGTATTCCAAAACCCTGGGCTAACGGATAAAACCCAACATGCGACCAACATTTTATCTCTGATTCGTGACCAATGCTATAAACAATAACACATTTATTAACACATTACTTCCTCATGCTTCTAGCCTAGCATTTGATTTCCAACAGTGATGGTTTGTATAAACCTTGCCTTCTACCTGTCCAACATCGGAAACAATATTTCACTTTTGAAATTCGATCTCACCTCTGTACAGAGAATGCTATGAACAAAAGACTTTTCTGATTCAGACGAAATCATGCAACAATATTATTAGCATGGATATATGCAATTAAATGTCAATAGAAAAGCWACGAAAATKGAGGAAMATGGAGCGTTTGCTGCATTTCCAGCTGTAGGGTTTGTAGTTTTAGTTGGCTAAGTGAGAAGACTTTAGCCAGCCTGCATAGCAACCATTTTTGATAGACATAGCAACCAACCAATGTTTTTGCACTGATGAAAGTATATTGTTTTTTGGTCCTCAGATGGAAGGATTAAAKAGTATGAATTTACTTGTCAAAATAACTCACAGAACACATTACAGGCATCACCAGCATATGTAAATTAGGTGAAAGTGCTGCTTTTGTGATTGGACAGTGAGCWTTATAGGCATTGTTCTTGACCCCCACTGGCTATTTTGGCAACGTGTTTTTGGGGCTAACCCCGAAAAGTCGGTGTTAACCYTGCTCTGGAGCAGAGCCAGCTAGCCCTGGGCTAAGGTTGGTGCTAGCACACTTTTGAATGTGCAAGTGTGAACACTCACTTAGCCCTGGGCTAAGGGAGATTTTAGCCCTGGAGCTAAGGAGGCTCTTAGCTCTGGTCTAAAGTGCAGTGTGAGCACACCTAAAGTTTGACAAAAAATACCTACCTATGCGAACTTTAGCTAGCTAAAATCCAGTGCACTGTAGCTAGCTAACGTTCTAATCAATGTTCCCTCTAAGTTGTATGCGCGCAGCTACCCGGGACTGCCTCGCAGAAGACATATCAGCCTGCGCAGAGTAGAAACTTCAAATCAATTTGATAGTTTTCCCCTTTAGTTATTAACACTATCAATGTTTCCCTTTACTGTGGGAATTGTGATCAAATCAACGCAATATTAGCCGCTTTCAAAGGAACACCAAAACAAACTATGCAAGATATATTGTTTTAGGCAGAAGGCATCGGAGTAGGATTCTAATGCATTGACAGGCATGACTCAGCCTGTACTCTACACAGACCAGTGCTGCATGAACAATCAGAACTGCAGTAGGCCGATAAACAAATAGACCATTGCCATATATGAGTCTGCTGCCATATATGGATCTGTGCCATTCACTTTGAACTGGACTGTGTTTACAGCATGAGTGGTTGTGAGTAGGTGAACCTGTTTTGATATCAAAGCGAGAGCTGCATGTAGCCACTTGCGCACATTTGTTCATATCCTTCGCTAGTTAGTGAGTTATTAGCCCAGTTATAGATMATTTGTAGTCAGCAATGGGGGAGTGATTGCTTCCTACAAGAGCACAAAACRTGCACATTGCAAGACCTCTTGAAAGGCTTGTAAAATGGCTTGCTTAATATTAGGCTTTATTAGTTGAGKGACAACCAATGTAATTTGCTTGGTTACTGTTATTAAATGCACTGTTGAAAACTGTGTTTTACTGGAATAAAAGTAGGCTAAGCCACCAGAGACAAATCTTTTCTGGCTATAGCCTATGCTGATCAGGGCTTACATTAGATTWTATTTTGATTGTTCAGGTTCACCATCAGCAATAGTTTTGGTAGTTTTGCTTGAAACAATCAGTGCATATGGTCATGTTTAGATATACAAGGTAAAGGTGATAATTTCATAACGAGTACAGCAATCACTTTAGGGAGTCGCACTGCATGGCCAAAGCGGGAAGAGCTGAGGAGCTCACTCCATAAAAACTTCAAAACTGTCAAATCCATTCGACTTTGAGACGGGGGTGAAATTGGCTATGTTATAGAATTTTTTTTAAAGATAAATATTGACACATTACGAGCGCCAACACTTTCAAACTGCCAAAAGGACAAGTTAATTAGTGGGTAATGGTGATTTTAGATCAAAAGTGGAGGGACAAAAGGCATACATTAACCAGTGACATATACAATGCAGTTTGAAAGTATTTAGACCCATTCCCTTTTTCCACATTTTGTTACGTTACAGCATTATTCTAAAATGAATTTAATAGTTTTTTCCTCGTCAATCTACACACAATACCCTATAATGACAAAGCAAAAACATGTTAGATATTTTTGCACATTTATAAAAAAAACGTTAAAAAAAACTGAAATACCTTATTTACATAAGTATTCAGACCCTTTGCTATGAGCCTCAAAATTGAGCTCAGGTGTATCCTATTTCCATTGATCACCCTTGAGATGTTTCTATAACTTGATTGGAGTCCACCTGTGGTAAAATCAATTGACTGGACATGATTTGGAAAGGCACACACCTGTCTATATAAGGTCCCACAGTTGACAGTGCATGTCAACGCAAAAACCAAGGCATGAGGTCAAAGGGCAATTGTCCGTAGAGCTCCGAGACAGGATTGTGTCAAGGCAAAGATCTGGGGATGGGTAACAAAACATTTCTGCAGCATTGAAGGTCCCCAAAAACAGTGGCCTCCATCATTCTTAAATGGAAGAAGTTTGGAACCACCAAGACTCTTTCTAGAGCTGGCCGCACGATTAACTGAGCAATCGGGGGAGAAGGGCCTAGGTCAGGAAAGTGACCAAGAGATGGGAAAGCCTTCCAGAAGGACAACCATCTCTGCAGCACTCCTCAGTAAAAAAACACATGACAGCCCGCTTGGAGTTTGCCAAAAGGCACCTAAAGGACTCTCAGACCATGAGAAACAAGATTGAACTCCTTGGCCTGAATGCCAAGCGTCACGTCTGGAGGAAACCTGGCACCATCCCTTCAGTGAAGGACGGTGGTGGCAGCATCATGCTGCGGGGATTCTATTCAGCAGCAGGGACTGGGAGACAAGTCAGGATCCAGGGAAAGATGAACAGAGCAAAGTACAGAGAGATCCTTGATGAAAACCTGTTCCAGATCGCTCAGGACCTCAAACTGGGGCGAACGTTCACCTTCCAATAGGACAACGACCCTATGCACATAGCCAGGACAACGCAGGAGTGCCTTTGGAACAAGTCTCTGAATGTCCTTGAGTGGCCCAGCCAGAGCCCGGACTTGAAAACGATCGAACATGTCTGGAGAGACCTGAAAATAGCTGTGCAGCGACGCTCCCCATCCAACCTCACAGAGCTTGAGAGGGTCTGCAGAGAAGAATGGGAGAAACTCCCCAAATACAGGTGTGGCAAGCTTGTAAGTTCATACCCAAGAAGACTTGAGGCTGTAATTGCTCCCAAAGGTGCTTCAACAAAGTACTGAGTAAAGGGTCTGAATTATTATTATGATTAATTATTGAATGAATTATGTAAATGTGATATTTGCAAGAAAATCTAACAACCTGTTTTTCTTTGTCATTATGAGGTATTGTGTGTAGATGGATTACTTTTTCTGAATACTTTCCAAATGCACTGTATAAACTAGATAACTGATAGGGGGCACTGTTGAAGCCACCATTCCGCCGCCTCCCCCACCTTTGTAGAAAATATTTTTGAAGCAATAGAAATGAATTTATTAATGTCTACATTCGTTTTTTGCCACATGTATTCTACTACAGATACATTCATGCGAACTTTTGAAATTATATTATGTTAGCTTAACATACAAATATACACTACCGGTCAAAAGTTTTAGAACACCTACTCATTCAAGGGTTTTTCTTTATTTTTACTTTTTTTCTACATTGTAGAATAATAGTGAAGACATCACAACTATGAACTAACACATATGGAATCATGTAGTAAAAAAAAAAAAAAAAGTGTTAAACAAATCAAAATATATTTTATATTTGAGATTCTTCAAATAGCTTCACTATGCCTCTATAGCTTTGCACACTCTTGGCATTCTCTCAACCAGCGTCATCTGATGCAGCACTCCATCTCTCTCCATCTTGGTAAAATAGCTCTTACACTGCCTGGAGGTATGTCCTGTTGAAAAACAAATTATAGTCCCACTAAGCACAAACCAGATGGGATAGCGTATCACTGCAGAATAGCCATGCTAGTTAAGTGTGCCTTGAATTCTAAATAAAATCAGACAAAGATACCAGCAAAGCCCCCCCACACCATAACACCTCCTCCTCCTGATTCACGGTGGGAAATACACATGCGGAGATCATCCTTTGACCCACACTGCATCTCACAAAGACATGGCGGTTGGAACCAAAAATCTCCAATTTGGACTCCAGACCAAAGGACACATTTCCATCCATCTAATGTCCATTTATTGGCCCAAGCAAGTCTCTTCTTTTTATTGGTGTCCTTTAGTTGTGTTTTGTTGCAGCAATTCGACCATGAGGCCTGATTCACACAGTCTCTTCTGAACAGTTGATGTCTAGATATCTCTGTTACTTGAACTCTGTGAAGCATTATATTTGGGTTGCCATTTCTGAGGCTGGGAACTCTAATGAACTTATCCTCTGCAGTAGAGGTAACTCTGGGTCTTCCATTCATGTGGCAGTCCTCCTGAGAGCCAGTTTCACCATAGTGCTTGATGGTTTTTGCAACTGCATTTGAAAGCTTTCAAAGTTCTTGAAACTTTCTGTATTGACTGACCTTCATGTCTTATAATAATGATGGACTGTCGTTTCTCTTTGCTTATTTGAGCTGTTCTTGCCATAATATGGACTTGGTATTTTACCAAATAGAGCTATCTTCTGTATACTCCCCCTACCTTGTCACAATACAACGGATTGTCTCAAAGGCATTAAGGAAAGAAATTACACAAATTAACTTTTAAGAAGGCACACCTGTTAATTGAAATGTATTCCAGGTTGACTACCTCATGAAGCTGGTTGAGAGAATGCCAAGAGTGAACAAAGCTGTCATCAAGKCAAAGGGTGGCTATTTGAAGAAGCTCAAATATAAAATATATTTTGATTTGTTTAACACTTTTTTGGTTACTACACAATTCCATGTGTTATTTCCTAGTTTTGATGTCTTCACTATTATTCTACAATGTAGAAAATCCTAAAAATAAAGAAAAACCCTTGAATGA
>NC_036871.1:2159977-2165666 GCF_002910315.2 Salvelinus sp. IW2-2015
AAAAAATGTAATAATCAGCAAACCAGAATTTATATACATCATTGACATTAACTTACCTTCTCCAGGAAAACACYCTCTCCTTCAGAGCCTCTTCAGCCAGCCGATCCAGCACATAGCACACATGTTCCCCTGAACCAGCTTTTAGTTTGGAGGGAGGAAAGTCTACCAGTCCTCCCTGGGTCAGGAGAGAGCAATATTTTGATCAAAGATGCAATGTCTGAAATATGTCTTATACTAAAGTTGGACCATCTAGCTTAGTATAGGTCCTTACAGTTTCACAGCAATGTCATGTGATAYATTATGCAATGGAAATGAAAAAATAACAAATACAGGTTGTTGATAAACAAATCCCCCTGTAGTCTGCCATTCAAAACGGTAAACAACAATGGGGACACCAACGTGTACAGTATGTTGAGTTGTGCTTACAAAAGCTCTCAACTGTGAGAGAATGTTGGACACAGTGGCGTTGGGGTCGTCATACTCCTGAGGCTGCTCGAAGGGTCTCCCTGCTGCATTGATGAGCCAAGACGCGATTATGGTAAACATGAAGAATTGCTCCCCTGGATTTGATGGCATGTAGGCACTGGATGCAAAGTAATGCCTATATGGGGGAACAACGTATTACCTGACTGACAATCTCTTACCAGAATTGACTGCAATGTATTTTGACAGTCATACCTAGCAGTTTGAACTGTAATATCACTTTGGAAACTTTGCACATCAATAATAGCTAGCTAGTTGCTACTTGCCAACCTGGATAGAGCTTTCATGTTGTGCTTTGCCAGAACTTCCTCTTCGTAATCCAGAAGCTTCAATTTGTCCAGCAGGTCCTCCATAACCACGAACATTTGGTATGCTGCTCCAGGACCCCGTTCATCGTCCCCTCGTCTATTGTCATCTACCATCTCTCTTGGCACTTCTTGCAGGCTAACAACAACCCAATTTGTGCTTGACCAATTTTTKATGCAGATCAGCGCAGTCTTCTTCAGCTTGTTTTGGTTACCATCTGTGTTGTCAAGCAACCCTAATATAGCCAGATAACGTTAGCTAGCTAAGTTAACAGTTCCTTGGTTAACTAAAAAGCCAGCTATACATTTTTTCTGAACGATTATCCCTATATTAAATATATCCAGTTAGTACCTGTGTATTGAGATGAATATTCAAGTAGTTATATCAATAACTCTTGCGCATATTTTGCTAGAGCAGGCGACATGCGTCCTAACGTAACTTTATTTGCGTCCTTACGTAAYAACCTTTCGTTTACGTTCCAGTGCAGAGTTATCACACGTGTCGTGGTTWTGCTGCCACCTACTGCAGTGGATGAAAAACTACTCCCGGGGAAATTAATAGAAACAGTTAATATATACGTGCATTGTAATGAGAGAGTATAAGGACTAAGCTGACTCTTAAACAGATCAAGCAAAAACATTAAACTGAGTTGCGCTGCACAGAAGATCTCGACAACGACTGGAGGTGTTTAACATCACCAGTAGGCTTATGCTACCACAACCTTATGATATATATATTTTCAGAAGTGCAACATGACTGCAAGAGACAGGTCAGAATGTATGTCTGAAAAACAGAACAATCCACCTTTTTTTCTGAACTAGTGGTGTTTGAATTTGTTGATAAAATGCGGAACATGATTGTTTTCGACAAAAGGACCGAAATGCAGGACTTTACCCTCACCCTAACGCTAACCCTAACCTTAATCTAATTTTTATATATTCACAAATGGAATATAATTTTCCTGGATTGTAGCAGGAGGCAAAACTATATAACACCCTCTTTGATTAGAGACATATTTTGGGCTTGTGGGGTCAATTTTAGCCGAACCACAGCTGTGTCTGGAGGTATATAATGGTTTGCCATTAGACTGTTGCCCATGGCTGTATAATAATGACTTGTCCGGCAGCTATTTCCTAAAACCGCCTGCTCCTTTGCACGTATCATAGGGTGCAACGCATCATGTGTGTGCCAGTTAATGAGAGAGATCAGGCTCAGCCTGCTGTGTTCCAGGGGCATTTGAGATATGTACATTTCGTAATTACTGGACGGCAGTAAATGTACACAGAAAGAGGAAATAGCCAAAGTGGGGTGCAGCTCTCCATTTATATCCAGTTGTCTTGTCTTGTGATACAAAATAAGCAAATCTCACTGAAAGGTAATTAAAATGTGTCCGACATTGAAAACTTGATTCCCGGGAAAAAAAATCTTCCTATTGATCTTAGAATGAGATATAACTGTCCACATGTGAACATGTTAAATTTCACTTTGCCAATATAGTTACACTTGTTCAAAATCAAAGTTTATTGGTCGCGTAGCACAGTTTAGCAGATGTTATAAGGGGTGCAGCGAAATGCTTAGGCTACTTGCTCCTAACAATGCAGTAAAGTGTCAACAAGTACACAAATAATCAACCATTTAAAAAATGTACACTACCGTTCAAAAATTTGGGGTCACTTAGAAATGTTCTTGTTTTTGAAAGAAAAGCAACATTTTTGTCCATTAAAATAACATCAAATTGACCAAAAATATAGTTAAAATAACATCAAATTGACCAAAAATATAGTGTAGACATTGTTAATGTTGTCACGTCCTGACCATAGTGCTTATGTGTTTTGCTTGTTTTAGTGTTGGTCAGGACGTGAGCTGGGTGGGCATCATGTGGTGCTAGTTGTCTGTTTCTGTGTTCAGCCTGATATGGTTCTCAATCAGAGGCAGCTGTCAATCGTTGTCCCTGATTGAGAATCATATATAGGTGGCTTGTTTGTTTTGTGTTGGGGATTGTGGGTGGTTGTCTTCTGTCTTTGTGTTCTGCACCAGATAGGACTGTTTCGGTTTTCACATTTCTTGTTTTGTTGTTTGTAGTTCTAAAGATTCTTTATTAAATCATGTTGAACACTAGCTGCGCTGCATTTTGGTCCTCTCCTTCATCAACGGAAGAAAACCGTTACAAATGTTGTAAATGACTATTGTAGCTGGAAACGGCAGATTTTTATGGAACGCCTACATAGGCGTACAGAGGCCCATTATCAGAAACAATCACTCCTGTGTTCCAACGGCACATTGTGTTAGCTAATCCAAGTTTATCATTTTAAAAGGATAATTGATCATTAGAAAACCCTTTTGCAATTATGTTAACACAGCTGACAACTGTTGTGCTGGTTAAAGAAACAATAAAACTGGCCTTCTTGAGACTAGTTGGTATCTGGAGCATCAGCATTTGTGAGTTCGATTACAGGTGCAAAATGGCTAGAAACAAAGACCTTTCTTCTGAAACTCATCAGTCTAGTCTTGTTCTGAGACATGAAGCTATTCCATGTGAGAAATGCAAGAAACTGAATATCTCGTACAATGCTGTGTACTACTCCCTACTACTCGCCTCTTCACTGCTTTAGAGGATACGTTCATTAAAGCTACCCGCCCAGAAGTTTCACCCCAAATAAATGCTTCAGAGTTCAAGTAACAGACATATCTCAACATCAACTGTTCAGAGTAGAATGTATGAATCAGTCTTCATGGTCGAATTGCTGCACATAAACCACATACAAAGCATCAATACGAAGAAGAGACTTGGTTTAGTCACGAAAAAAGACCAATGGACATAGACCGTGGAAATCTGTCCATTGTCTGATGAGTCCCAATGTAGATTTTTGGTTACAACTGCTGTTTCTTTGTGAGATGCAGAGTAGTGAACGGATTATCTCCGCATCTGTAGTTCCCACCGTGAAACATGGAGGAGGAGGTGTGATGGTGTGGGGGTGCTTTGGTGGTGACACTGTCAGTGATTTATTTAGAATTCAAGGCATCCCATCTGGTTGCGTTTAATGGAACTATCATTTGTTTTTCAACAGACAATGACCCAACACACCTCCAGGCTGTGTAAGGGCTATTTGACCAGAAGGAGAGTGGATGGGTCAGTATCAGATGACCTAGTCTCCGCAATCATCCGAACTCAACCAATTGAGATGGTTTGGGATGAGTTAGACCGTAGACTGAAGGAAAAGTAGCCAAGCATATGTGTAACTCCTTCAAGACTGTTGTAAAAGCATTCCAGGTGAAGCTGGTTAGAATAATGCCAAGAGTGTGCAAAGCTGTCATCGAGGCAAAGGGTGTCTACTTTGAAGAATCTAAATCTAAAACATATTTGGATTGGTTTAACACATTTTTCCTTACTACAATGACTCCATAGTCGTTATTTCATAGTTTTGATGTCTTCACTATTTTTCTACAATGTAGAAAATAGTAAAAATAAAGAAAAACCCTTGAATGAGTGGATGTGTCCACACTTTTGACTGGTATTGTATATATTCCGGACTCTRACATTGYTCSTTCTGATTTTTATTTATTTATTTATTTAAMATTTTKGGWTWATGTGCGTATTGTTTTGCATTGCTAGGTATTATTATTGYACTGTTGTAAATAGAAACACAAGCATTTYGSTGCACCGGCRAAAACATCTGCAAATCTGTGTATGTGAACAATAAACTTTTATTTTATTTCTTTGTTAAACGTGGATCGTTATAGAATTACCTGAGAAAAGGCTGACTCTCACACACGCTGTTTTTAATTTAAGTTTTGTAACATGAAACTACCCATTTTTCATTCCCGGCCTCCTCACTCCGCCCAATGTTGCTCAGACCAAAGCCTAATATATTGAACCATTTTTTTTTTTATATATACATGTAATATATGTACTAATAAAATATATATTTAACAGTATGCACGATTATTTATGGTCTATATTTATATATGAATAACACATCTAGTTCATAATATATGGTGATATACTGTATGCACAAGAAATRTAATTAAATGCAAGTCAAATACAATAGACAAAAGGCACACAACACAAACAATAAAGACTCAACAATGTATTGTTTCCCTTTGTGAGCTCAGAAGGTTGTATCTGMAAAACAAAATATAATGTACAAATTACCACTGTGCACTTATCATCTGTATTTGAAAATACAGTATTTAAACAGGTTGACAAATACCCTGAGGATAATGCGACAGAGAGTAAGTGAAAAAAATCCAAACAAGATGAAGAATTAGGGGTTATTGTGTGACTGCCTAATGAGGTCGGGCTACCTGATTTGGTGGGCTCCAATGAATTACACTGAGTGAACAAAACRTTAGGAACACATTCCTAATATTGAGTTGCACCCCCATTTGCCCTCAGAACAGCCTCGATTTGTCGGGGTATGGACTACAAGGTGTCAAAAGCGTTCCACAGGGATGCTGGCCCATGTTGACTGCAATGATTCCCACAGTCGTGTCAARTTGGCTGGATGTCCTTTGAGTGGTGGACCATTCTTGATACACATGGGAAACTGTTGAGCGTGAAAACCCCAGCAGCATTGCAGTTCTTGACACACTCAAACAGGTGCACATGGCAGCTACTACCATACCCCGTTCAAAGGCACTTAAATCTTTTGTCTTGCCCAGTCACCCTCTGAATGGCACACACACACAATCCATGTCTCAATTGTCTCAAGGCTTAAAAATCCTTTAACATTTCATCACCCCTTCATCTACACTGATTGAAGTTTGGCGCGCTGCCAATTCAGCGGTTGTTTACGAAAATKATCCCGTAAAAGGGATCCGTGCGGCAAGAAGTTAACAAGTGACATCAATAAGGGATCATAGCTTTCACCTGGATTCACCTGGTCAGTCTATGTCATGG